>NC_092768.1:37515906-37765906 GCF_047496795.1 Chiloscyllium punctatum
CTGTTAGAGGGTCAGTACTGAGTGAGTGCAGCACTGTCAGAGGGTGAGTCCTGAGGGATTGTGGCACTGTCAGAGGGACAGCATTGAGGTCATGCGGCACTGTTACAGGATCAGTACTGAGGGAGTGCCACACTATCAGAGGATCAGGACGGAGGGAGTGCCGCACTATCAGAGGGTCAGTACTGAGGGAGTGCCACACTGTTAGAGGAACAGGACTGAGGGAGTGCCACACTGTCAGAGGATCAGTACTGAGGGAGTGCTTCTCTGTCAGAGGGTCAGTATTGAGGGAGTGCCACACTGTCAGAGGATCAGTACTGAGGGAGTGCCACACTGTCAGGATTTCAGTATTGAGGGAGTGCCGCACTGTCAGAGGGTCAGTACTGAGGGAGTGCAATACTGTCAGAGGCTCAGTACTGAGGGATTGCCGCATTGTCAGAGGATCAGTACTGAGGGAGTGCCGCATTGTCAGAGGATCAGTACTGAGGGAGTGCCACACTGTCAGAGGATCACGACTGAGGGAGTGCCGCACTGTCAGAGGGTCAGTACTGAAGGAGTGCAATACTGTCAGAGGCTCAGTACTGAGGGAGTGCCGCATTGTCAGAGGATCAGTACTGAGTGAGTGCTGTACTGTCACAGGGTCAGTATTGAGGGAGCACCACACAGTCAGAGGGTCAGTACTGAGGGAATGCTGCATTGACAGAGGGTCAGTACTGAGGGATCACCCACTGTCAGAGGGTCTGTACAGAGGGAGTGCCGCACTGTCGGAGGGTCAGTACTGAGGGAGTGCTTCACTATCAGAGGGTCAGGACGGAGGGAGTGCCGCACTGTCAGAGAGTCAGTACTGAGGCAGTGCCACACTGTCAGAGGAACAGGACTGAGGGAGTGCTGCACTGTCAGAGGATCAGTACTGAGGGAGTGCTTCTCTGTCAGAGGGTCAGTACTGAGGGAGTGCCACACTGTCTGAGGGTCAGTACTGAGGGAGTGCTGCACTGTCAGAGGCTCAGTACTGAGGGAGTGCCGCATTGTCAGAGGATCAGTACTGAGGGAGTGTCGCATTGTCAGAGGATCAGTACTGAGGGAGTGCCACACTGTCAGAGGATCACTACTGAGGGAGTGCCACAATGTCAGAGGATCAGTACTGAGGGAGTGCCACAATGTCAGAGGATCAGTACTGAGAGAGTGTCACACTGTCAGAGGGTCAGTACTGAGGGAGTGCCACAATGTCAGAGGGTCAGTACTGAGGGAGTGCCACACTGTCAGAGGATCACTACTGAGGGAGTGCCGCACTGTCAGAGGGTCAGTACTGAAGGAGTGCAATACTGTCAGAGGCTCAGTACTGAGGGAGTGCCGCATTGTCAGAGGATCAGTACTGAGGCAGTGCCGCATTGTCAGCGGGTCAGTACTGAGGGAGTGTCGCACTGTCAGAGGGACAGTACTGAGGGAGTGCCGTCCTGTTAGAGGGTCAGTACTGAGTGAGTGCAGCACTGTCAGAGGGTGAGTCCTGAGGGATTGTGGCACTGTCAGAGGGACAGCATTGAGGTCATGCGGCACTGTTACAGGATCAGTACTGAGGGAGTGCCACACTATCAGAGGATCAGGACGGAGGGAGTGCCGCACTATCAGAGGGTCAGTACTGAGGGAGTGCCACATGTTAGAGGAACAGGACTGAGGGTGTGCCACACTGTCAGAGGATCAGTACTGAGGGAGTGCTTCTCTGTCAGAGGGTCAGTATTGACGGAGTGCCACACTGTCAGAGGGTCAGTACTGAGGGAGTGCCACACTGTCAGGATTTCAGTATTGAGGGAGTGCCGCACTGTCAGAGGGTCAGTACTGAGGGAGTGCAATACTGTCAGAGGCTCAGTACTGAGGGATTGCCGCATTGTCAGAGGATCAGTACTGAGGGAGTGCCGCATTGTCAGAGGATCAGTACTGAGGGAGTGCCACACTGTCAGAGGATCACGACTGAGGGAGTGCCGCACTGTCAGAGGGTCAGTACTGAAGGAGTGCAATACTGTCAGAGGCTCAGTACTGAGGGAGTGCCGCATTGTCAGAGGATCAGTACTGAGGGAGTGCCACACTGTCAGAGGATCACTACTGAGGGAGTGCCGCACTGTCAGAGGGTCAGTACTGAGGGAGTGCAATACTGTCAGAGGCTCAGTACTGAGGGAGTGCCGCATTGTCAGAGGATCACTACTGAGGGAGTGCCGCACTGTCAGAGGGTCAGTACTGAGGGAGTGCAATAGTGTCAGAGGATCAGTACTGAGGGAGTGCTGCACTGTCAGAGGGTCAGTACTGAGGGAGTGCCGCATTGTCAGAGGATCAGTACTGAGGGAGTGCCACACTGTCAGAGGGTCAGTACTGAGGGAGTGCCGCACTGTCAGAGGGTCAGTACTGAGGGAGTTCCACATTGTCAGAGGGTCAGTACTGAGGGAGTGCAATACTGTCAGAGGGTCAGTACTGAGGGAGTGCCGCACTGTCAGAGGGTCAGTACTGAGGGAGTGCTGAACTGTCAGAGGATCAGTACTGAGTGAGTGCCACACTGTCAGAGGGTCAGTACTGAGGGAGCGCCGCACTGTCAGAGGGTCAGTACTGAGGGAGTGCCGCACTGTCAGAGGGTCAGTACTGAGGGAGAGCTGCACTGACAGAGGGTCAGTACTGAGGGAGTGTAGCACTGTCAGGGGGAGAGCATTGACGTAGTGCCGCACTGTCAGACGGTCAGTACTGAGGGACTCCCGCACTGTCAGAGGGTCAGAACTGAGGGAGTGCCATACTGTCAGAGGGTCAGGACTGAGGGAGTGCCACACTGTCAGAGGGTCAGTACTGAGGGAGTGCTGCACTGTCAGAGGGTCAGTATTGAGGGAGTGCTGCACTGTCAGAGGGTCAGAACTGAGGGAGTGCCATACTGTCAGAGGGTCAGGACTGAGGGAGTGCCACACTGTCAGAGGATCAGGACTGAGGGAGTGCCACACTGTCAGAGGGTCAGTACTGAGGGAGTGCCGCACTGTCAGAGGGTCAGTACTGAGGGAGTGCTGCACTGTCAGAGGGTCAGAACAGAGGGAGTGCCATACTGTCAGAGGGTCAGGACTGAGGGAGTGCCACACTGTCAGAGGGTCAGAACTGAGGGAGTGCCACACTGTCAGAGGGTCAGTACTGAGGGAGTGCCGTACTGTCAGAGGGTCAGTACTGAGGGAGTGCCGTACTGTCAGAGGGACAGTACTGAGGGAGTGCCGCACTGTCAGAGGGTCAGTACTGAGGGAGTGCCGCACTGTCAGAGGGTCAGTACTGAGGGAGTGCAATACTGTCAGAGGATCAGTACTGAGGGAGTGCTGCACTGTCAGAGGGTCAGTACTGAGGGAGTGCCGCATTGTCAGAGGATCAGTACTGAGGGAGTGCCACACTGTCAGAGGGTCAGTACTGAGGGAGTGCCGCACTGTCAGAGGGTCAGTACTGAGGGAGTTCCACACTGTCAGAGGGTCAGTACTGAGGGAGTGCAATACTGTCAGAGGGTCAGTACTGAGGGAGTGCCGCACTGTCAGAGGGTGAGTCCTGAGGGATTGTGGCACTGTCAGAGGGACAGCATTGAGGTCATGCGGCACTGTTACAGGATCAGTACTGAGGGAGTGCCACACTATCAGAGGATCAGGACGGAGGGAGTGCCGCACTATCAGAGGGTCAGTACTGAGGGAGTGCCACACTGTTAGAGGAACAGGACTTAGGGAGTGCCGCACTGTCAGAGGATCAGTACTGAGGGAGTGCTTCTCTGTCAGAGGGTCAGTACTGAGGGAGTGCCGCACTGTCAGAGGATCAGTACTGAGGGAGTGCAATACTGTCAGAGGATCAGTACTGAGGGAGTGCAATACTGTCAGAGGGTCAGTACAGAGGGAGTGCCGCACTGTCAGAGGGTCAGTACTGAGGGAGTGCCGCATTGTCAGAGGATCACTACTGAGGGAGTGCCGCACTGTCAGAGGGTCAGTACTGAAGGAGTGCAATACTGTCAGAGGCTCAGTACTGAGGGAGTGCCGCATTGTCAGAGGATCAGTACTGAGGGAGTGCCGCATTGTCAGCGGGTCAGTACTGAGGGAGTGTCGCACTGTCAGAGGGACAGTACTGAGGGAGTGCCGTCCTGTTAGAGGGTCAGTACTGAGTGAGTGCAGCACTGTCAGAGGGTGAGTCCTGAGGGATTGTGGCACTGTCAGAGGGACAGCATTGAGGTCATGCGGCACTGTTACAGGATCAGTACTGAGGGAGTGCCACACTATCAGAGGATCAGGACGGAGGGAGTGCCGCACTATCAGAGGGTCAGTACTGAGGGAGTGCCACACTGTTAGAGGAACAGGACTGAGGGAGTGCCACACTGTCAGAGGATCAGTACTGAGGGAGTGCTTCTCTGTCAGAGGGTCAGTATTGAGGGAGGGCCACACTGTCAGAGGATCAGTACTGAGGGAGTGCCACACTGTCAGGATTTCAGTATTGAGGGAGTGCCGCACTGTCAGAGGGTCAGTACTGAGGGAGTGCAATACTGTCAGAGGCTCAGTACTGAGGGATTGCCGCATTGTCAGAGGATCAGTACTGAGGGAGTGCCGCATTGTCAGAGGATCAGTACTGAGGGAGTGCCACACTGTCAGAGGATCACGACTGAGGGAGTGCCGCACTGTCAGAGGGTCAGTACTGAAGGAGTGCAATACTGTCAGAGGCTCAGTACTGAGGGAGTGCCGCATTGTCAGAGGATCAGTACTGAGTGAGTGCTGTACTGTCACAGGGTCAGTATTGAGGGAGCACCACACAGTCAGAGGGTCAGTACTGAGGGAATGCTGCATTGACAGAGGGTCAGTACTGAGGGATCACCCACTGTCAGAGGGTCTGTACAGAGGGAGTGCCGCACTGTCGGAGGGTCAGTACTGAAGGAGTGCAATACTGTCAGAGGCTCAGTACTGAGGGAGTGCCGCATTGTCAGAGGATCAGTACTGAGTGAGTGCTGTACTGTCACAGGGTCAGTACTGAGGGATCACCCACTGTCAGAGGGTCAGGACGGAGGGAGTGCCGCACTGTCAGAGAGTCAGTACTGAGGCAGTGCCACACTGTCAGAGGAACAGGACTGAGGGAGTGCTGCACTGTCAGAGGATCAGTACTGAGGGAGTGCTTCTCTGTCAGAGGGTCAGTACTGAGGGAGTGCCACACTGTCTGAGGGTCAGTACTGAGGGAGTGCTGCACTGTCAGAGGCTCAGTACTGAGGGAGTGCCGCATTGTCAGAGGATCAGTACTGAGGGAGTGTCGCATTGTCAGAGGATCAGTACTGAGGGAGTGCCACACTGTCAGAGGATCACTACTGAGGGAGTGCCACAATGTCAGAGGATCAGTACTGAGGGAGTGCCACAATGTCAGAGGATCAGTACTGAGAGAGTGTCACACTGTCAGAGGGTCAGTACTGAGGGAGTGCCACAATGTCAGAGGGTCAGTACTGAGGGAGTGCCACACTGTCAGAGGATCACTACTGAGGGAGTGCCGCACTGTCAGAGGGTCAGTACTGAAGGAGTGCAATACTGTCAGAGGCTCAGTACTGAGGGAGTGCCGCATTGTCAGAGGATCAGTACTGAGGCAGTGCCGCATTGTCAGCGGGTCAGTACTGAGGGAGTGTCGCACTGTCAGAGGGACAGTACTGAGGGAGTGCCGTCCTGTTAGAGGGTCAGTACTGAGTGAGTGCAGCACTGTCAGAGGGTGAGTCCTGAGGGATTGTGGCACTGTCAGAGGGACAGCATTGAGGTCATGCGGCACTGTTACAGGATCAGTACTGAGGGAGTGCCACACTATCAGAGGATCAGGACGGAGGGAGTGCCGCACTATCAGAGGGTCAGTACTGAGGGAGTGCCACATGTTAGAGGAACAGGACTGAGGGTGTGCCACACTGTCAGAGGATCAGTACTGAGGGAGTGCTTCTCTGTCAGAGGGTCAGTATTGACGGAGTGCCACACTGTCAGAGGGTCAGTACTGAGGGAGTGCCACACTGTCAGGATTTCAGTATTGAGGGAGTGCCGCACTGTCAGAGGGTCAGTACTGAGGGAGTGCAATACTGTCAGAGGCTCAGTACTGAGGGATTGCCGCATTGTCAGAGGATCAGTACTGAGGGAGTGCCGCATTGTCAGAGGATCAGTACTGAGGGAGTGCCACACTGTCAGAGGATCACGACTGAGGGAGTGCCGCACTGTCAGAGGGTCAGTACTGAAGGAGTGCAATACTGTCAGAGGCTCAGTACTGAGGGAGTGCCGCATTGTCAGAGGATCAGTACTGAGGGAGTGCCACACTGTCAGAGGATCACTACTGAGGGAGTGCCGCACTGTCAGAGGGTCAGTACTGAGGGAGTGCAATACTGTCAGAGGCTCAGTACTGAGGGAGTGCCGCATTGTCAGAGGATCACTACTGAGGGAGTGCCGCACTGTCAGAGGGTCAGTACTGAGGGAGTGCAATAGTGTCAGAGGATCAGTACTGAGGGAGTGCTGCACTGTCAGAGGGTCAGTACTGAGGGAGTGCCGCATTGTCAGAGGATCAGTACTGAGGGAGTGCCACACTGTCAGAGGGTCAGTACTGAGGGAGTGCCGCACTGTCAGAGGGTCAGTACTGAGGGAGTTCCACATTGTCAGAGGGTCAGTACTGAGGGAGTGCAATACTGTCAGAGGGTCAGTACTGAGGGAGTGCCGCACTGTCAGAGGGTCAGTACTGAGGGAGTGCTGAACTGTCAGAGGATCAGTACTGAGTGAGTGCCACACTGTCAGAGGGTCAGTACTGAGGGAGCGCCGCACTGTCAGAGGGTCAGTACTGAGGGAGTGCCGCACTGTCAGAGGGTCAGTACTGAGGGAGAGCTGCACTGACAGAGGGTCAGTACTGAGGGAGTGTAGCACTGTCAGGGGGAGAGCATTGACGTAGTGCCGCACTGTCAGACGGTCAGTACTGAGGGACTCCCGCACTGTCAGAGGGTCAGAACTGAGGGAGTGCCATACTGTCAGAGGGTCAGGACTGAGGGAGTGCCACACTGTCAGAGGGTCAGTACTGAGGGAGTGCTGCACTGTCAGAGGGTCAGTATTGAGGGAGTGCTGCACTGTCAGAGGGTCAGAACTGAGGGAGTGCCATACTGTCAGAGGGTCAGGACTGAGGGAGTGCCACACTGTCAGAGGATCAGGACTGAGGGAGTGCCACACTGTCAGAGGGTCAGTACTGAGGGAGTGCCGCACTGTCAGAGGGTCAGTACTGAGGGAGTGCTGCACTGTCAGAGGGTCAGTACTGAGGGAGTGCCGTACTGTCAGAGGGTCAGTACTGAGGGAGTGCCGTACTGTCAGAGGGACAGTACTGAGGGAGTGCCGCACTGTCAGAGGGTCAGTACTGAGGGAGTGCCGCACTGTCAGAGGGTCAGTACTGAGGGAGTGCAATACTGTCAGAGGATCAGTACTGAGGGAGTGCTGCACTGTCAGAGGGTCAGTACTGAGGGAGTGCCGCATTGTCAGAGGATCAGTACTGAGGGAGTGCCACACTGTCAGAGGGTCAGTACTGAGGGAGTGCCGCACTGTCAGAGGGTCAGTACTGAGGGAGTTCCACACTGTCAGAGGGTCAGTACTGAGGGAGTGCAATACTGTCAGAGGGTCAGTACTGAGGGAGTGCCGCACTGTCAGAGGGTCAGTACTGAGGGAGTGCTGAACTGTCAGAGGATCAGTACTGAGTGAGTGCCACACTGTCAGAGGGTCAGTACTGAGGGAGCGCCGCACTGTCAGAGGGTCAGTACTGAGGGAGTGCCGCACTGTCAGAGGGTCAGTACTGAGGGAGAGCTGCACTGACAGAGGGTCAGTACTGAGGGAGTGTAGCACTGTCAGGGGGAGAGCATTGACGTAGTGCCGCACTGTCAGACGGTCAGTACTGAGGGACTCCCGCACTGTCAGAGGGTCAGTACTGAGGGAGTGCCACACTGTCAGAGGGTCAGTACTGAGAGGGTGCCACACTGTCAGGGGTTCAGTATTGAAGAAGTGCCACACTGTCAGAGGGTCAGTACTGAGGGAGTGCCACACTGTCAGAAGGTCAGTACTGAGGGAGTGCCGCACTGTCGGAGGGTCAGTACTGAGGGAGTGCCGTCCTGTTAGAGGGTCAGTACTGAGTGAGTGCAGCACTGTCAGAGGGTGAGTACTGAGGGATTGTGGCACTGTCAGAGGGACAGCATTGAGGTCATGCGGCACTGTTACAGGATCAGTACTGAGGGAGTGCCGCACTGTCAGAGGGTCAGTACTGAGGGAGTGCCACACTGTCAGAGGAACAGGACTTAGGGAGTGCCGCACTGTCAGAGGATCAGTACTGAGGGAGTGCTTCTCTGTCAGAGGGTCAGTACTGAGGGAGTGCCACACTGTCAGAGGGTCAGTACTGAGGGAGTGCCGCACTGTCAGAGGGACAGTACTGAGAGAGTGCCGTCCTGTTGGAGGGTCAGTACTGAGTGAGTGCAGCACTGTCAGAGGGTGAGTACTGAGGGATTGTGGCACTGTCAGAGGGACAGCATTGAGGTCATGCAGCACTGTTACAGGATCAGTACTGAGGGAGTGCCGCACTGTCAGAGGGTCAGTACTGAGGGAGTGCAATAGTGTCAGAGGATCAGTACTGAGGGAGTGCTGCACTGTCAGAGGGTCAGTACTGAGGGAGTGCCGCATTGTCAGAGGATCAGTACTGAGGGAGTGCCACACTGTCAGAGGGTCAGTACTGAGGGAGTGCCGCACTGTCAGAGGGTCAGTACTGAGGGAGTTCCACATTGTCAGAGGGTCAGTACTGAGGGAGTGCAATACTGTCAGAGGGTCAGTACTGAGGGAGTGCCGCACTGTCAGAGGGTCAGTACTGAGGGAGTGCTGAACTGTCAGAGGATCAGTACTGAGTGAGTGCCACACTGTCAGAGGGTCAGTACTGAGGGAGCGCCGCACTGTCAGAGGGTCAGTACTGAGGGAGTGCCGCACTGTCAGAGGGTCAGTACTGAGGGAGAGCTGCACTGACAGAGGGTCAGTACTGAGGGAGTGTAGCACTGTCAGGGGGAGAGCATTGACGTAGTGCCGCACTGTCAGACGGTCAGTACTGAGGGACTCCCGCACTGTCAGAGGGTCAGAACTGAGGGAGTGCCATACTGTCAGAGGGTCAGGACTGAGGGAGTGCCACACTGTCAGAGGGTCAGTACTGAGGGAGTGCTGCACTGTCAGAGGGTCAGTATTGAGGGAGTGCTGCACTGTCAGAGGGTCAGAACTGAGGGAGTGCCATACTGTCAGAGGGTCAGGACTGAGGGAGTGCCACACTGTCAGAGGATCAGGACTGAGGGAGTGCCACACTGTCAGAGGGTCAGTACTGAGGGAGTGCCGCACTGTCAGAGGGTCAGTACTGAGGGAGTGCTGCACTGTCAGAGGGTCAGTACTGAGGGAGTGCCGTACTGTCAGAGGGTCAGTACTGAGGGAGTGCCGTACTGTCAGAGGGACAGTACTGAGGGAGTGCCGCACTGTCAGAGGGTCAGTACTGAGGGAGTGCCGCACTGTCAGAGGGTCAGTACTGAGGGAGTGCAATACTGTCAGAGGATCAGTACTGAGGGAGTGCTGCACTGTCAGAGGGTCAGTACTGAGGGAGTGCCGCATTGTCAGAGGATCAGTACTGAGGGAGTGCCACACTGTCAGAGGGTCAGTACTGAGGGAGTGCCGCACTGTCAGAGGGTCAGTACTGAGGGAGTTCCACACTGTCAGAGGGTCAGTACTGAGGGAGTGCAATACTGTCAGAGGGTCAGTACTGAGGGAGTGCCGCACTGTCAGAGGGTCAGTACTGAGGGAGTGCTGAACTGTCAGAGGATCAGTACTGAGTGAGTGCCACACTGTCAGAGGGTCAGTACTGAGGGAGCGCCGCACTGTCAGAGGGTCAGTACTGAGGGAGTGCCGCACTGTCAGAGGGTCAGTACTGAGGGAGAGCTGCACTGACAGAGGGTCAGTACTGAGGGAGTGTAGCACTGTCAGGGGGAGAGCATTGACGTAGTGCCGCACTGTCAGACGGTCAGTACTGAGGGACTCCCGCACTGTCAGAGGGTCAGTACTGAGGGAGTGCCACACTGTCAGAGGGTCAGTACTGAGAGGGTGCCACACTGTCAGGGGTTCAGTATTGAAGAAGTGCCACACTGTCAGAGGGTCAGTACTGAGGGAGTGCCACACTGTCAGAAGGTCAGTACTGAGGGAGTGCCGCACTGTCGGAGGGTCAGTACTGAGGGAGTGCCGTCCTGTTAGAGGGTCAGTACTGAGTGAGTGCAGCACTGTCAGAGGGTGAGTACTGAGGGATTGTGGCACTGTCAGAGGGACAGCATTGAGGTCATGCGGCACTGTTACAGGATCAGTACTGAGGGAGTGCCGCACTGTCAGAGGGTCAGTACTGAGGGAGTGCCACACTGTCAGAGGAACAGGACTTAGGGAGTGCCGCACTGTCAGAGGATCAGTACTGAGGGAGTGCTTCTCTGTCAGAGGGTCAGTACTGAGGGAGTGCCACACTGTCAGAGGGTCAGTACTGAGGGAGTGCCGCACTGTCAGAGGGACAGTACTGAGAGAGTGCCGTCCTGTTGGAGGGTCAGTACTGAGTGAGTGCAGCACTGTCAGAGGGTGAGTACTGAGGGATTGTGGCACTGTCAGAGGGACAGCATTGAGGTCATGCAGCACTGTTACAGGATCAGTACTGAGGGAGTGCCGCACTGTCAGAGGGTCAGTACTGAGGGAGTGCCACACTGTCAGAGGAACAGGACTTAGGGAGTGCCGCACTGTCAGAGGATCAGTGCTGAGGGAGTGCTTCTCTGTCAGAGGGTCAGTACTGAGGGAGTGCCGCACTGTCAGAGGATCAGTACTGAGGGAGTGCAATACTGTCAGAGGATCAGTACTGAGGGAGTGCAATACTGTCAGAGGGTCAGTACAGAGGGAGTGCCGCACTGTCAGAGGGTCAGTACTGAGGGAGTGCCGCATTGTCAGAGGATCACTACTGAGGGAGTGCCGCACTGTCAGAGGGTCAGTACTGAAGGAGTGCAATACTGTCAGAGGCTCAGTACTGAGGGAGTGCCGCATTGTCAGAGGATCAGTACTGAGGGAGTGCCGCATTGTCAGCGGGTCAGTACTGAGGGAGTGTCGCACTGTCAGAGGGACAGTACTGAGGGAGTGCCGTCCTGTTAGAGGGTCAGTACTGAGTGAGTGCAGCACTGTCAGAGGGTGAGTCCTGAGGGATTGTGGCACTGTCAGAGGGACAGCATTGAGGTCATGCGGCACTGTTACAGGATCAGTACTGAGGGAGTGCCACACTATCAGAGGATCAGGACGGAGGGAGTGCCGCACTATCAGAGGGTCAGTACTGAGGGAGTGCCACACTGTTAGAGGAACAGGACTGAGGGAGTGCCACACTGTCAGAGGATCAGTACTGAGGGAGTGCTTCTCTGTCAGAGGGTCAGTATTGAGGGAGTGCCACACTGTCAGAGGATCAGTACTGAGGGAGTGCCACACTGTCAGGATTTCAGTATTGAGGGAGTGCCGCACTGTCAGAGGGTCAGTACTGAGGGAGTGCAATACTGTCAGAGGCTCAGTACTGAGGGATTGCCGCATTGTCAGAGGATCAGTACTGAGGGAGTGCCGCATTGTCAGAGGATCAGTACTGAGGGAGTGCCACACTGTCAGAGGATCACGACTGAGGGAGTGCCGCACTGTCAGAGGGTCAGTACTGAAGGAGTGCAATACTGTCAGAGGCTCAGTACTGAGGGAGTGCCGCATTGTCAGAGGATCAGTACTGAGTGAGTGCTGTACTGTCACAGGGTCAGTATTGAGGGAGCACCACACAGTCAGAGGGTCAGTACTGAGGGAATGCTGCATTGACAGAGGGTCAGTACTGAGGGATCACCCACTGTCAGAGGGTCTGTACAGAGGGAGTGCCGCACTGTCGGAGGGTCAGTACTGAGGGAGTGCTTCACTATCAGAGGGTCAGGACGGAGGGAGTGCCGCACTGTCAGAGAGTCAGTACTGAGGCAGTGCCACACTGTCAGAGGAACAGGACTGAGGGAGTGCTGCACTGTCAGAGGATCAGTACTGAGGGAGTGCTTCTCTGTCAGAGGGTCAGTACTGAGGGAGTGCCACACTGTCTGAGGGTCAGTACTGAGGGAGTGCTGCACTGTCAGAGGCTCAGTACTGAGGGAGTGCCGCATTGTCAGAGGATCAGTACTGAGGGAGTGTCGCATTGTCAGAGGATCAGTACTGAGGGAGTGCCACACTGTCAGAGGATCACTACTGAGGGAGTGCCACAATGTCAGAGGATCAGTACTGAGGGAGTGCCACAATGTCAGAGGATCAGTACTGAGAGAGTGTCACACTGTCAGAGGGTCAGTACTGAGGGAGTGCCACAATGTCAGAGGGTCAGTACTGAGGGAGTGCCACACTGTCAGAGGATCACTACTGAGGGAGTGCCGCACTGTCAGAGGGTCAGTACTGAAGGAGTGCAATACTGTCAGAGGCTCAGTACTGAGGGAGTGCCGCATTGTCAGAGGATCAGTACTGAGGCAGTGCCGCATTGTCAGCGGGTCAGTACTGAGGGAGTGTCGCACTGTCAGAGGGACAGTACTGAGGGAGTGCCGTCCTGTTAGAGGGTCAGTACTGAGTGAGTGCAGCACTGTCAGAGGGTGAGTCCTGAGGGATTGTGGCACTGTCAGAGGGACAGCATTGAGGTCATGCGGCACTGTTACAGGATCAGTACTGAGGGAGTGCCACACTATCAGAGGATCAGGACGGAGGGAGTGCCGCACTATCAGAGGGTCAGTACTGAGGGAGTGCCACATGTTAGAGGAACAGGACTGAGGGTGTGCCACACTGTCAGAGGATCAGTACTGAGGGAGTGCTTCTCTGTCAGAGGGTCAGTATTGACGGAGTGCCACACTGTCAGAGGGTCAGTACTGAGGGAGTGCCACACTGTCAGGATTTCAGTATTGAGGGAGTGCCGCACTGTCAGAGGGTCAGTACTGAGGGAGTGCAATACTGTCAGAGGCTCAGTACTGAGGGATTGCCGCATTGTCAGAGGATCAGTACTGAGGGAGTGCCGCATTGTCAGAGGATCAGTACTGAGGGAGTGCCACACTGTCAGAGGATCACGACTGAGGGAGTGCCGCACTGTCAGAGGGTCAGTACTGAAGGAGTGCAATACTGTCAGAGGCTCAGTACTGAGGGAGTGCCGCATTGTCAGAGGATCAGTACTGAGGGAGTGCCACACTGTCAGAGGATCACTACTGAGGGAGTGCCGCACTGTCAGAGGGTCAGTACTGAGGGAGTGCAATACTGTCAGAGGCTCAGTACTGAGGGAGTGCCGCATTGTCAGAGGATCACTACTGAGGGAGTGCCGCACTGTCAGAGGGTCAGTACTGAGGGAGTTCCACACTGTCAGAGGGTCAGTACTGAGGGAGTGCAATACTGTCAGAGGGTCAGTACTGAGGGAGTGCCGCACTGTCAGAGGGTCAGTACTGAGGGAGTGCTGAACTGTCAGAGGATCAGTACTGAGTGAGTGCCACACTGTCAGAGGGTCAGTACTGAGGGAGCGCCGCACTGTCAGAGGGTCAGTACTGAGGGAGTGCCGCACTGTCAGAGGGTCAGTACTGAGGGAGAGCTGCACTGACAGAGGGTCAGTACTGAGGGAGTGTAGCACTGTCAGGGGGAGAGCATTGACGTAGTGCCGCACTGTCAGACGGTCAGTACTGAGGGACTCCCGCACTGTCAGAGGGTCAGAACTGAGGGAGTGCCATACTGTCAGAGGGTCAGGACTGAGGGAGTGCCACACTGTCAGAGGGTCAGTACTGAGGGAGTGCTGCACTGTCAGAGGGTCAGTATTGAGGGAGTGCTGCACTGTCAGAGGGTCAGAACTGAGGGAGTGCCATACTGTCAGAGGGTCAGGACTGAGGGAGTGCCACACTGTCAGAGGATCAGGACTGAGGGAGTGCCACACTGTCAGAGGGTCAGTACTGAGGGAGTGCCGCACTGTCAGAGGGTCAGTACTGAGGGAGTGCTGCACTGTCAGAGGGTCAGAACTGAGGGAGTGCCATACTGTCAGAGGGTCAGGACTGAGGGAGTGCCACACTGTCAGAGGGTCAGAACTGAGGGAGTGCCACACTGTCAGAGGGTCAGTACTGAGGGAGTGCCGTACTGTCAGAGGGTCAGTACTGAGGGAGTGCCGTACTGTCAGAGGGTCAGTACTGAGGGAGTGCCGCACTGTCAGAGGGTCAGTACTGAGGGAGTGCCGCACTGTCAGAGGGTCAGTACTGAGGGAGTGCAATACTGTCAGAGGATCAGTACTGAGGGAGTGCTGCACTGTCAGAGGGTCAGTACTGAGGGAGTGCCGCATTGTCAGAGGATCAGTACTGAGGGAGTGCCACACTGTCAGAGGGTCAGTACTGAGGGAGTGCCGCACTGTCAGAGGGTCAGTACTGAGGGAGTTCCACACTGTCAGAGGGTCAGTACTGAGGGAGTGCAATACTGTCAGAGGGTCAGTACTGAGGGAGTGCCGCACTGTCAGAGGGTCAGTACTGAGGGAGTGCTGAACTGTCAGAGGATCAGTACTGAGTGAGTGCCACACTGTCAGAGGGTCAGTACTGAGGGAGCGCCGCACTGTCAGAGGGTCAGTACTGAGGGAGTGCCGCACTGTCAGAGGGTCAGTACTGAGGGAGAGCTGCACTGACAGAGGGTCAGTACTGAGGGAGTGTAGCACTGTCAGGGGGAGAGCATTGACGTAGTGCCGCACTGTCAGACGGTCAGTACTGAGGGACTCCCGCACTGTCAGAGGGTCAGTACTGAGGGAGTGCCACACTGTCAGAGGGTCTGTACTGAGGGAGTGCTGCACTGTCAGAGGATCAGAACTGAGGGAGTGCCATACTGTCAGAGGGTTAGGACTGAGGGAGTGCCGCACTGTCAGAGGGTCAGTACTGAGGGAGTGCCACACTGTCAGAGGGTCTGTACTGAGGGAGTGTCGCACTGTCAGAGGGTCAGTACTGAGGGAGTGCCGTACTGTCAGAGGGTCAGTACTGAGGGAGTGCCGTACTGTCAGAGGGTCAGTACTGAGGGAGTGCCGAACTGTCAGAGGGTCAGTACTGAGGGATTGCCACAATGTCAGAGGGTCTGTACTGATGTAGTGTCACAATGTCAGAGGGACTGTACTGAGGGAGTGTCGCACTGTCAGAGGGTCAATACTGAGGGAGTGCCGCAATGTCAGATGGTCAGTACTGAGGGAGTGCCGCAATGTCAGATGGTCAGTACTGAGGAAGTATCACACTGTCAGAGGGTCAGTACTGAGGGAGTGTCGCATTGTCAGAGGATCAGTACTGAGGGAGTGCTGTACTGTCAGAGGGTCAGTTCTGAGGGAGTGTTGCTCCATCAGAGGGGCAGTACTGAGGGTGTTCTCCACTGTTGAAGGTGCAATAGTGAGGGAGTACAGCACTGTCAGACGGTCAGTACTGAGGTAGTGCTACATTGATGAAGAGATGGTGCTGCGGTATTACTGCACTATCAGAGGGTCTGTACTGAGGGTGTTCTGCACTGTTGAAGGTGCAATAGTGATGGAGTACAGTACTGAGTTAGTGCTACATCGTTGAAGGTTTGGTGCTGCGGTATTACTGCACTCTCAGAGGTGCTGCCTTTTAGATGTGAAATTAAATCTGGCCCTTTGTGGATTTTGAGAAAGATTGATTTAATGACATTAATTTGGCAGACTCCATTGGAGTTTGTCGCTGGCATCTTGACTGACATCTCAGCCTCGATTACCATCACGAAGCAAAATGGTTTCTGGTTATGTACGCATTGCTGCTTGTGGGCAGTTGCTGTGCAGAGACATTGGCTGTTGAGTTTTCTACGTTAGCACAGTGACTGTATTTCCCAAGTCCTGGCTTGGCTGTGAAGTGCTTTCGAGTCATCTGGTGGTTGCAAACAAGCATTGCATAAATTCAAGTCTTTCTCTCTTCCCTTTATCGGGTGGCCCCAAATCGATCTTGGACGATCCCTGTGAAGGTTAAACATGTTGGCACCCTTCAGCGCAGGCAGGATTGCTGCAGGGTGCAGGGTTGCAAAAGGCTGATAACACTGTTCTCAATTCTTTAAAACCAGGCAGGCAAGCAAAATAAAACAGCAAGGGTACCTACATAAGCTGAGTGGAGGGATCATGCATGAAAACATCTTTTTTTAAGCCACTGGTCACATACCTTGTGCTCAAGTTTAAACTCATCACAAAGAGTAATATATTAATTGCAGCACAGAACAAAGCATTTGGCCCAACCATCTATAATAGCGTATTCTGATCTGCACAGACCTCTCTCCTACTGTTCCCCATCAACCCGCCACTTCTTTATCTCCTCCCATTAACACACACTTTCTTCTCTTCCTTCCTCGCTCATGCATTGACCTGCTCCCCCTTGAAGCCAGTTACCTGTGCCAGCAATTTCCATTTTCTCACTGATCTCTGAGCGCAGTGGTCTTTCCCGAATTTATTAGTGACATTCCGATAATTGTTGCCCCAACATTTAGACTCTCCCACGAGTGGAAGTCTTTCCATAGACTACACTGTCAAACTCTTTAATAAATTTAAAGCCAGGTAACCCAAGTGTTTGTCTGACAATTATCTCCTCTCATTCAGGTCGCATTTGAGTAAATTTTGTATACCCCTTCCTCAGTTTCTAGATGCACTGTTCAATAATATAGAATTCTGAATGTGCAAGATTCTTATAAGGTCTTGGATACAAGGTTAACAGAACCTTACTGCTTTTCAAATCTACCCCTGTCAGAGCAAACTCCAGATCTTTGATTCCACTTGCTTGGTTTTGAAAACCTATGTGGCTACTTTTAGTAATCTCAGTAACTGTACTTCCAGATTATGTTTTTATAAACCCTGTTTAGAGCTCTTGTGTGTCCTCTTGGTCTTATGTGCAATCTTTTGTGTCTTACCATAATATATGTGTATCGTACCAACTGTCTGAGAGCTATAGTATAGTTCCATTTCCCTCGCATTCAGAAAGGTTCATAACTTTTCTCGCATCTCTGTACTACAAACGTGTGCCCACATAAAAGTTAGAATTACATATCGAATCAACTTTCTTGGGTGCGCATGCACTGTCATTTTTCACAACCTGAAGCAAGCATCCAAAAAGAAGACAGTTCTACATGACGAGCTGCAAACTCACGAATGTCTGATGCATTCTGCTCCTCCAACAGTGATCTCTCTGAGTCAGAAATTCTGCCTGGTCACTCCAACACAAACCTCAGCGCAGCTCGCAGTGTGAGGATATCCTCTTTCTTTACGGTCTCTCACTCTCCCACAGGCTCTCTCACTCTGCTTTATATACCCTCCTCTGCCTTTGATCTGCCTGGAGGTCACCAAAGTGGTCATGTGGAATCTCAAGTGCTGGGTTACCGACAGTGTCTCACTCACCCATCCGTGCCCCCGCTAATGTCTGTCCCAAAGTTAATGGAGTGCATCTAACAGCGAGTGTTCTTCACACCCGCTGAACGTGACCCTTGGCTATGCAGGAACATCACAGCAGTTTGAGGACCAGGAGATGTTACACAGCAGTCATGGTTCACTGGTGCTGTCTTACCTCTTATCTTAAATTGTCTGCGAGCACAGGCCGAACTTGCCTTCGCTTTGAATTAATGTGTCGCAGATCCCAACTCCCAGGGAATTCCAAGAATTGAGTTGCTGGGATGGGAAATGGGTCATCTTCGTCGCCTTAAATCCCTGGGAAACATAACTGACTCTAGTGCCATTCGTCTAGGGATTGCTATGAAGCTTCTACTACCATCCACAGAGTCAGAAGTGAAACCCCCCCAACCATCGAGGGCATTACCCAAGGTGGCTGCTGCTGTAAAGTTAGCATTGGCTGACTACCAACAAGTTACATTCAGATGGCACCTCTTAAAAGACAAGCCACAATCATCCTCAGCCAGAAGGACCAAGTGGATGATCTATCCTGGCCTACTCCTAAGGTCCCAGCATCACAGCTGACTTGATTTAACCCACGTGATACCAAGAGGTGGCTGAAGCCACTGGATATTTCAGCAGCCAAAGGCCCTGATAATATTCCATTGATTATACAGATGCCTTGTGACCCAAAACGAGCTTCATCCCCTTGCCAGGCTGTTCCTGTCCAGCGACAGCATCCATCCAGAAATATGGAAAATTGCCCAGGTCAGTCATATCAAACCCAGTCATCACCATCACATCAGTCTACTCTCAGTCAGCAGCAAAGTGATGGAAGGGGTCATCACCAGTTCTACCAAGCAGTGCTTTCAGAGCAATAGCCTGCTCAGTGGAGCCCAGTTCAAGTTCTGTCAGGGCCACTCAGCTCCTGACCTCATTACAGCCTCGGTTCAGGTGTAGACAAAAGAGCTGAATTACAGAAGTGAGGGGAGAGGGACAGCCCTTGACATCAAAGCTGTATTCAACTAAGTGTGGCATCAAGGAGCCCAAGTTAAACTAGAGTCACTGGGAATGGAGAGGAAAGCTCTCCACGGGTCAGAGCCATACGTGGCACACAGGTCATGGTTGTTGGAGGTCAGTCACCTCAGCTCCAGGACATCTCTGCAGGAGTTCCTCAGGGCAGTGTCCTAGCCCCAACCACCTTCAGCTGCTTCATCAAAGATCTTCCTTCATAAGATCAAAGGTTGGAATGTTTGCTGAAGATTGCACAATGCTCAGAACCATTCTTGACTCCTCACATACTGAAGCAGTCCATGTCCGATTGCAACAAGCCTTGGTCAATATCCAGTCTCGGGCTGTGAGTGCTAACTCACATTCAGGGCACACGTGTGCCAGGCAATGACAGCCTCCAACAAGAGATAGGTAACTATTGCCCCTTGACATTCAATGGTGTTACCATGCCCCCTATCCTCTGGGTCTAGAGTCACATGTAGGCCAACCCTAAAAACAATGGTATATTTGCCTCGCTAAAACAAAAAATCAGTGATCCAGGTAGACTTTTGAAACAACAAATTGGGGTGGCACGGTGATTAGCACTGCTGCCTCATAGCACCAAAGACCCAGGTTCAGTTCCAGCCTTGGGTGGCTGTCTGTGTGGAGTTTGCACATTCTCCCTGTGTTTCTCTGGGTGCTCCAGTTACCTCCCACAGTCCAATGATGAGCAGATCAGGTGAATTGGCCATGTTAAATTGCCTGTAGTGTTAGGTGCATCATTTAGAAGGAAATGGGTCTGGGTGGGTTACTCTTTGGAGGGTCGGTGTGGACTTGTTGGGCCGAAGGGCCTGTTTCCACACTCTAGATAATCTAACCTAACCAAAAATGATATTTAACAGTCACCATTTGTGGATTTAATTTAAATTCCACATCATGTTTTTGGGTAATTTGAACTCATGTCATTAGTATATGACCAACAGGACACATGTTACAACGATACCACCATCGACCCCCACTTCTGTCCCTCCATCACCTCTCCACTTCATTAACCTTCACTGTCTGTGTTCTGTTCTAAAACTCTCAATCTTGGGGTGGCACAGTAGCTCAGTGGTTAGCACTGGTGCCTTACAGCACCAGGGTCCCAAGTTTGACTCCAGCCTCGGGTGTCTGTCTGTGTGGAGTTTGCACATTCTCCCTGTGTCTGTGTGGGTTTGCTCCGGTTTCCTCCCACAGTCCAAAGATGTACAGGTCAGGTGAATTGGCCGTGCTAAATTGCCCGTAGTGTTAGGGGCATTAGTCAGAGGGGGGGTGGGTTACTCTTCGGAGGGTCGGTGTGGACTTGTTGGGCCGAAGGGCCTGTTTCCACTCTGTAGGGAATCTAATCTAACCCTCTGCGACATCAGAGTTCCTCTTATTCTGGCCCCTTAAGTTTCCCCAATTTTAATCATCTCACCACAGTGGGTATAATCAGAGCAAATTCGACGGGCCAAACGATTTAATTCTGCTCCTAAACATGCTGGTACACTTTCGGCGACCTGCGCTCTACATTCTGGAATTCCCCTCAGAAAGGTCTTTACCTCTCTGCTCCTCCTTTCAGAAGTTCCTTTATAACCTACCTTGGACCGAGGTCTTGGCCCTCTGCCCAGTGTGGCTCAGCATCAAACTTCGCTTTGGAAAATGATCAAAGCACATCTTGGGACATTTTATTCAGTCAAGGACTTTGAACTAGCAAATGAGGTTTTGAGTGGTGTGGATGGCGGGGGGGGGGGTGAGGTTTGAATGGGAATTATAGTGATCGCTCAGGTAAAATGCGTCATATGGGTTATATTTTGAAAATAAACAGGAGGGAAGTGAATAGGCTTAACAGTCAGAAATTGTACTTCCTGTGCCACAGGTAAAAAGAAACGAGAGGTGGAAGAAGATTTGGATCCAGGGACAGGTAAGATGAACTTAGCTAGTGTAATAGGAGAGGAGAAAGTGAGGACTGCAGAGGCCGGAGTGACTGAGATAAGGTGGGAGGAGGGGAAATGAGGAAACTGGAGAAATCTGAGTTCATCCCTTGTGGTTGGAGGGTTCCCAGGCGGACGATGAGGCGCTCTTCCTCCAACCGTCGTGTTGCTATGGTCTGGCGATGGAGGAGTCCAAGGACCTGCATGTCCTTGGTGGTGGGGGAGGGGGCGTTGAAGTGTTGAGCCACGGGGTGGTTGGGTGTCCCAGAGGTGTCCCTGCTGGACACACTTTCCTCATTCCTGAAGAAAGGGCTCATGCCCGAAACGTCGATTCTCCTGCTCCTTGGATGCTGCCTGACCCGCTGCGCTTTTCCAGCAACACATCTTCAGCTGGTGAAAAATGAGAGCCCAGGAAGACAGGTTCAATAATGATCCATTCAAAGGCAGACAAAAAAAAATTACATGGAAATTACTGTAATTTGCAGTCACAGCTGCAATTGGGAGATGTGTCAAACGAAAAGACAGCCAGCGACAACCAAGGAGAGAGAAAAAGTAAAATAATAATATAAGCCATTTACAAACTGTTTCTCACCATAAGGGGCACTAGACGTGCTGAGAGTACCTAGTTTACATGTATTTCCAGCTTGGGGCTGGTGCAATACCTCTACATTTCGGCTTTGTCCTCTCTCTCTCTCTCCCTCTCTCTCTCAGTCTTGTTCTACTGTAGATCACTACAGGCCCCGGCGTCTTCTCCCCTCCACCTCTCATCCCCTTCTCCACTCACGGACACTGTCTCGGCAGTAGCAGCACTGGCCTCCAGGCAGGTCCGAAGCGAAGCTGGCGCAAAGTCCTGTGTTTCAGATAGATAACTTTCCTGGGCGCAAAGAATTGTGGGTTACTTCGCCTCCATTGAGCATTTGTTTTAAAGGATGAACATGCTGGCAAGTGCTTCTGGGTGCCGCTGCAAACTAATGATCCCCAGAAAACTTAGAGTGGCTCTTCTCCTTCTTCCTTTTCCACTGCTTTATCTGAAATTGATCAGAGGGAGAAAATAATTAGCAACTTTCGTCGAGTAAATTAATTATTGTGACATTTAAACACGCTGCAGGAAGTGTGTGGAGGAGGGACGGACTACAGGGTAGCTGGGAGCCAGAAAAAGGCGTTTGTGGGCTCTTATTCTCTCCATGCTGCAGAGAATCCTCCAGAGAAGTTGTCTGACCAAAGACTTTGCAAGGACATTCGGGAATGAAGAAAAAAGAAATTAAGCTGCCTCTAACATTGCTTTTAAGTCCCTGAACAGCTGGGACAAAGAGGTGTGCAGTTTCTGAATGGCTTTTGAGGTGCAGTTAGAGAAGGGATTGGTCCACTAAAGGATAATGAAGGAAGGCTGTGTGTCGAACCTGAGAGAATGGGTGAGATTCTGAATGATTACTTTGCATCAGTTGTTTACTAAGGAGAGGAACATGATGAATCTTGAGTTTGATTAATCTGGATCACACTGACAGAAGTAGGGAAGATGTGTTGGGTAGGCTAGAGGGTATTAAGGTGGACAAATCCCCAGGACCGGATGGGATGCATCCAGGTTGCTGAGGGTGGCAAGAGAGGAAATAGTTGTGGCCCTGACAGATATCTTTGTGGCATCCTTAAATACAGGTGAGGAGCTGGAGATCTGGAGGGTTGCTCATGTTGTCCCCCTGTAAAAGAAGGGTAGTAGGGATATTCCAGGTAACTACAGACCACTGGTGATGGGAAAGTTGCTGGAGAGGGTACTGAGGGATAGGATCTATTTATACTTAGAAAAGAATGGGTTTATCAGTGATAGGCAACATGGTTTTGTGCAGGGGAGATCGTGCCTTACCAACTTAATATAGTTCCTTCGAGGAAGTGACCAAGTTGATAGATGAAGGAAGGGCCGTTGATGTCATATACATGGACTTTAAGGCATTTGATAAAGTCCCCCGTGGTAAACTAATGGAGAAAGTGAAGTCACATGGTGTGCAGGGTGTTCTAGCTAGGTGGATAAAGAACTGGTTGAGCAACAGGAGATAGAGAGTAGTAGTTGAAGGGAGTTTCTCGAAATGGAGAAAGGTGACCAGTGGTGTTCCACAGGGGTCAGTGTTGGGGCCATTGTTGTTTGTAATATACCTAAATGATCTGAAGAGGGCACTGTTGGTATGATCAGCAAGTTTGCAGATGACATGAAGATTGGTGGAGTAGCAGAAAGCATAAGGGACTGTCAGAGAATACAGGAGGATATAGGTAGACTGGAGAGTTGGGCAGAAAGGTGGCAGATGGTTTTCAATCCAGACAAATGTGAGGTGATGCATTTAGGAAAGACTAATTCTACAGCGAATTATACAATGAATGGAAGAGCCTTGGGAAAAGTTGATGGGCAGAGAGATCTGGGAGTGCAGGTCCATTGTACCCTGAAGTTTGCTGCACAGGTGGATAGAGTGGTCAATAAGGCATATGGTATGCTTGCCTTCATTGGATGGGGTATTGAGTATAAGAGCTGGCAGGTCATGTTAACATTGTACAGGACATTGATTCGGCCATATTTAGAATACTGTCTACAGTTCTGATCGCCACATTACCAAAAGGATGTGGACACTTTGGAGAGGGTGCAGAGAAGGTTTACGAGGATGTTGCCTGGTATGGAAGGTGCTAGCTATGAAGAAAGGTTGAGTAGGTTAGGTTTGTTTTCATTAGAAAAAAGGAGATTGAGGGGGGACCTGATTGAGGTTTGTAAAATCCTAAAGGGTATAGACAGGGTGGATAGAGAAAAGCTTTTTCTCAGGGTGAAGGATTCAATAACGAGAGGTCACTCTTTCAAGGTGAGAGGTGGAATGTTCAAGGGGGATACACGCGGCAAGTACTTCACACAGAGGGTGGTGGGCATTTGGAACGTGTTGCCAGCAGAGGTGGTAGAGGCAGGCATGGTAGATTCATTTAAGATGGGTCTGGATAAATGTAGGTGGGGAGCAGAGGGATACAGATGCTTAGGAATTGACCGACAGGCTTAGACATGACATTTTGATTGGTTCAGGCTTGGAGGGCCAAAGGGCCTGTTACTGGGCTGTAGATTTTCTTTGTTTTTTGTTCTTTGACTCTTAGGTTAAACTACCATCAGTTGTCTGTCTCTATTGAGAGTGTGGTTATAGTGACTAATTTATAATACTATCCTATTTGAAGCATCTAGTGACATATCTTGGTCAGTCATGGCCTGCAGTTTAGTCCAGACAACAACCCAATCTCAGGGTACATCCTCAGCTCAATCACTTCCCACTTCATCCACCAGCCATCTTTGTGGTGTCCACGAGACAACCAAAGAAGTAAATTTCCCCTGTGCAGAAGAAACAATTTAGCGGGTCATTAGTTCTGTCAAGTTGTTTCAAGTTCACACCAAACTTGAAGCATTAACTGCTTCTCTCTCCCACAAATGCAACCAAACCTGCCGAGTTTTTTTGAAGGTTCTCTGCATTTGTTTCAGATTTCCAGAATCTGCAGTATTTTGCTTTTATAAACTGGTCATTAATTAGACTGCTGTCCTCACTGGCATTTCCACTGACCCATTCGGGCTAGAAATTTGAGCAAGGTTCACTTTAGGCACCTCACGATAACATCAGGGGCTCATTTTTTCAAGAAAGCTTCGATAAAATTCAACAAGATTCTCTCTGTTACATCCCAACTGTTAAACTAATAAAAGCAACAGCTGAGCCTTCCCACTACTATTTTTCAGATTCACAGACCAGCTGACAGATCTGAATAAGGAACTAAAAATCGTTCCTGCTATCAATGTCTTAGAACATTGCAAACTGAAGAGAACTACAATCCCATGCAGTGGGATAATCCCATGAGGATTCACGTACAGGGAACGAGGATGCCTTGCTGCAAATATACAGAACAATAGAGAGGGCACATGGAAGGTTGTATGCAATCTTGCTCTCCTTATCTGAGGAAGAATGTTCTTGCTATACAGAGAGTGTATCAAAGAATTGCCAAATTGATTCCTGGGATGGCAGGAATGACACATGAGGTCAGTAATGATTGGATTCACTTGAGGTCAGAAGAATGAGGTTGGATCTCATAGAATATTACAAAATTTAAACAGGACTGAACAGGTGAGATCGAGGAAAGGTGTTCCTGATGGTGATAGAGTCCAGAACCAGGGGGGGACATTATTTATAAATAAAGCTTTTTGGACTGAGATGAGGAGAACGTTCTTCACTCAGAGAGCCTGTGGAATTCACTTCCCTGGAGAGAGATTTAAGCCAAAATGTTATGTGTTTTTAAGAAGGAGATAGATATGGGTCTTGTAGGTAGAAGACTCAATGGATGTGGAGAGACAGTGGGATTAGGGTACTGAATGGCAAGGTAGGCTCGAGGGGCCAAATGGCCCCTGCTTCCTTCCTATCTTCTATGTTTTTATGAGTGGAGCTTATACACCTTTGGCTCAGTTGTAAGTGTTCTCAGCCCAAGGCAGAAGGCTGTGGGTTTCAATTTTGCTCCAGAATTTCAAAACACTAATCTAGGCTGACAGTCTGGTATGGACGGAGTGCTGCACTGTTGGCAGTGCCACCTCTGAGATGAGACCAAGGCTCTCTGAGGTGAATGCAAAAGAATCTTGTGTGTGAAGACTCTGGAGATGAGCACAGGAGTTTAGATTAGATTACTTACAGTGTGGAAACAGGCCCTTCGGCCCAACAAGTCCGCACTGACCCGCCGAAGAGCAGCCCACCCATTCCCCTACATTTTCCCCTTTACCTAACACTATGGGCAATTTAGCATGGCCAATTCACCTGACCTGCACATCTTTGGAGTGTGGGAGGAAACCGGAGCACCCGGAAGAAACCCACACAAACACGAGGAGAATGTGCAAACTCCACACAGTCAGTCGCCTGAGGCGGGAATTGAACCCGGGTCTCTGGCGCTGTGAGGCAGCAGTGCTAACCACTGTGCCACCATGCCACCTGATTCCTGGTCAATTTTTAAATGCTCAAATGATATGAAATAACAAATTATCTGTCAGCATCCTATTTCAGTTGATGGGGGTTTGTTATGTGAAAAATCAGCTGCTGCATTTCCTACATTACGACAATGACTACATTGCACTTTGGGGCATCATGTGGTTGTCAAAGATGCTATACTAATGTAAATCTTTTTTGTCAGTCATGTGTCCCTCCAATGTCTCAGTTTTGAGATAGATTTTAATATTAATAATAAATAATTCACAATAACTAGCCATTCAGAGGTTGATGAAGATGTTCTGGGGACATGAGTTCACATCACACTAGGGCTGCTGGTGAAACTAACTCCAATTAATAAACCTGTAGTTGAAATCTCATCTCAGTAATGTTGGCCATGACAATGATAAAAGATCATTGTTAAAAATCCATCTGGTTCACTATAATCCTTTTGGAAATAAAATATGCCATCTTGACCTAGTCTGGTCTACACGTATTGATTCTTTCTTGCTTCTGCAATGGCTAGGCAAGTCACTCAAACTCAATGAAAGTTAACATAAAGTCACCTTCGTCCCAGAGGACCCTAGGGATGCTCTCTCATCAGAGAGAAACAATGAGTGGTGAGTTTAACCTAAGGGTCACCAAGGACAGTTGGGGATGAGTAACAAATGTTGGCTTTGTGGATATCCACAAACCAAGGATATCATAGAATCCCCTACAGTGGGGAAACAGGCCATTTGGCCCAACAAGTCCACACCAACCCTCTGAAGAGTAACTCACTCCTTACCCTATTACTCTACATTTACCCCCGACTAATCTAATCTACACATCCCTGAGCACTATGGGCAACTTAATGTGACGAATCCACCTAACCTGAACATCTTTGTGTTACGGGAGGAAACCAGAGACCCGAAGGTAACCCACACAGACATGGGGTGAATGTGGAAACTCCACACAGGCAGGAGCCCAAGGCTGGAATCGAACCCAGATCCCTGGAGCTGTGAGGCAGCAGTGCTAACCGCTGAGCCACTGTGCCACCCATAACCAGGGCCACCTAGTGAGCTCCGACCAGCATTATGAGGGTTAATGATCCGAAACATTCATAAACAACTTTTCAAACTGATAATGTTATCTAAGTGACAAGTGGGCTGTAAACAAATGCAAAGAAAATGACTGATGGTTTATCAGTTGTATCCAATGCAGCACTTCCTGACAGTGAAGGCCGAGTGCTGGCATTGTATAATCAGACTGCCAGTGAGGAACTGGGCTGGGACGATGACTTTTCACCTCTAAGGTGCATGCTGATTATCTGCTCAGAGCGATCAGATGAAGCTATATCTCTTATCTGTTGGCTGTAGATTTACCGCATTCAATGAATACAGCTGGCCCCAACACACACCACAGAGATGATCCGAACTTGACAACAATTGCAATCTTAGACTTGCAGATCACTTCTGATGTTCAGGTTTTCTTAAACTTACTCATTCATGGATGCAAGCTTCGCTGGCTAGGGGGTGAGCTGTACTCTAGAAATGCTACATTCCTGGGGGTGCAGGAGCGCTCTCAGCACTGATTGAGAGGGAGTTCCAGGATTTAGACCCAGTGACAATGAGGGAATGGCAATATTGTTCCGAGTCAGGATGGTGCTTGGCTTTGAGGGGAATCCTGCAGATTGCATTGTTCCCTTGCATTTGCTGTCCCTGACCTTCAAGATGGTAGAGGTCCCATGTTTAGAAAGTGCTGTTTGAGGAGCTGCAGTGGGTCAGCTTATCGACAGCACATATTGATGCCATGGTTTGTCTATGGTGAACTTCAAAATATTCAATGCCCCCATCTCCACCACTGTCTGGGGCAGGGTCACGCTGCCTTACATACAAACACACAAATTAGGTGCAGCAGTGGCCTGATCAATTGCTAATATGATTGATAGACACTCCTTTCGGCACCCAATAAACTTTCAACCCCTAGCGTTATCAAGACTCTACCTCCATCTGCCTTGAAATGTTCAAAGACTCTGCTTCCAACCTCTTTTGAGGAAGACAGCTCCAAAGACTCATGACCCTTTATGTGCAATAATTTTGCCTCATCTTTATTTTACATTTTATCTTCATTTTGAAACTGTAACCCCCCCAGTTTTAGAGTTTAAAAGGCATTTGGATAAGTCCATGAATAGGAAAGGTTTGGAGGGATATGGGCCAGGAGCAGGCAGGTGGGGCTAGTTTAGTTTGGGAACATGGTCAGTATGGACTGGTTGGACTGTTTTCATGTTGTATGATTCTATGAGTATGACTCTATAAGAGGAAACATTCTTTCCATATTCTCATTGATGCTAGGGTCAAGAATGCCTTTATTTCCTCAGGAGGCTGAGGACATTTGGTATGTCCATAAAGACTCTTACCAATTTTTATAGGTGCACCATAGAAAGCATTCTACTTGAATGCTTTATGGCTTGGAATGCCAACTGTTATGCACAGGACCATAAGAAACGACAGAGAGTTGTGAACACAGCCCATTACATAAGCCAACCTTCCATCCACTGACTCCATTTACATTTCTCACTGCCTCGGGAAGGCAGCCAATATAATCAGAGACCCCTCCCACCCCAGATATAATCTCTCCCAGTGGACAGAAGATTCAGAATGTTAAACTTGGGTGCCAACAGATTTCAAAACTGCTTCTTCCCTGCTGTTATTAGATTTCTGAATGGGCCCCTCAATTTTTACATTTAATGGTGATCTCACTCTTTTCACACCTCCTCCTCTTCCATAACATTCCTTTCTCTGTTTCAGTATCTCATGCACTTTATATGGTATGATCTGATTGCACTGCATACAAAACATTTCATTGTCCCTAGGTACATGTAACAAGAATAAACCAAATCAAATCAAACTAAACCAGCCAAGATCACTCAGAAAAATCAGAACATCTCTTACTCTTCACCAGCCTCTGAGAGAAAGAAAGACCTCATCTTAAATGGGAGACCTCTTGCTTTAACCTCTATCACTGCATTTTAGTCTCTCCCACAACAGGAAGCATCCTCTCAGCATCTACCCTCAACTACCCTGCCGTGATCTGAAAGGATCCAATGGTCCACTTGCTCACTCTGTCTGTTATCCCATCCAGCTCCCTGTTGGATTTGCCAACACTCCCCCCCCCTTCCTTGCCTTTTTCCATTTCTTCCCCTCTCCCAGGATTCTATTCATAATCAAAAACAGAGGTTTGCTGGAAAAGCTCAACAGGTGCGGTAGCATCTGTGCAGAGAAATCAGAGTTAACGTCACAGGCCCAGTGACCCTTTCTCAAAACTCTGATTTCTCTGCCCAGATGCTGCCAAACCTGCTGAGCTTTTCCAGCAAACTTCTGTATTCATTTCTGATTTACAGCATCCGCAGTTCTTTTGGTTTTCATTTAGTGCATGCCATAATCCAACCTTCCATCCATTGACTCCATTTACACTTCTCACTGCCTCGGGAAGAGACCCCATCCCACCCCGGTTATAATCTCTTCCAACCTCTCCCATTGGACAGAAGATGCAAAAGCTTAACCACGTGTACCAATAGATTTGAAAAGTGCTTCTTCCCTGCTGTTGTTAGACTTCTGAACGGACCTCTCAACTTTTACATTTAATGGTGATCTTACTCTTTGTGCATGTTCTCAGCTTCCGTAACATTCCTTGCTCTGTTTCTGTGCACTTTGTATGGTATGATCTGCTTGCATTGCATACAAAACAAAACTTTTCATTGTACCTAGGTACATGTGACAATAATAAATCAAACCAAATCAAACCAAACCAACCAAGATCACTCAAGATTTTATATGTTCTCAAACACCAAGCTCCCTTGTTGAAGTGTTGACCAGGTTGGACAGAATAACCTCTTTGTTAGGGTGGAATTTTTCCATAACTGGGATATTTGTAGCTGGGGCTGAGTGATATTATCACAAGACTATTCATTCAAAAACCTAACCAATATTCTAGGGACCTTGACTCAAATCCTACCATGGTAGATGATGGAATTTGAATTCAGTCTTTAAAAAAAAAATCTGGGATTAAGATTGTACTGATGATCATGGAACCAATGTCAAGAAAAAACTCACTAATGTCCTTTAGGCAAGGAACTCTGCCACCCTTCCTGGTCTGGCCTACATGTCATTCCAGACTTGAAGCAATGGAGTCAACTCTCAACTTCCTTCTGAAATGGTCCAACAAGCCACACAGTTCAATGGCCACAACTAGGAATGGCCCACTTAATGCTGGCCAGTCAGCAACACCCATATTCCATGGACTATGAGAGAATTTTAAAAACTTATAGCAGATAGGAGAGTAAAATCGAAAGTGAACTAGCTCCACAGAAGCCGGTGTCCTGTCACCCAGTCACCCGTTATTTACACGAGACCGTGGTCTGACATCCTCAGAGCCAGCCCTCAGAGAGAGGAGAACCTCTGACACTCCATCTGTCAGCCGGGGCTTCCTGGTTAGGCCAGGTTAACAGCCCCAATCAGGGAACTCATATTCTGAGGTCCCTTGGCTGACCTTGTTACAATAACGGCAGAGGGTTTGTCTAAGCAGCATAAAATCTTAAGAAGGGACTTGAAAACATCTCAGTCATATATTTGTCTGTGCTACCTGACCTACATTGGCTCTGGGTCAATGAATATTTTGATTTTAAAATTCTCCTTGTTGTTTTCAAATCCCTTTGCAGTCTTACGCCTCCCTGACCTCCTGCCACCTCACAGCCCTTTGAGACATTCCCCTCCTCCAAACTCTGGCTTCTCTCACACCACGATTTTAATTGCTCTGCCATTGACGGCTGTGCCTGCAGTTGCCTGGGAATTCCGTCCCTCAAACTCACTGCCTCCCGACCACCCCTCCCAAAGAAACTCTCCACAAACCTGCCTCTTTGCCCAAGCTTTTAGTCACCCGAGGTGAAAGGCCTTCACGAGGTTCGGTGTTTGATCTTGCTTGCTCAAGCTCCCACAAACACCTTGGATGTGTTGCTACATTAAAGACGCAACGTAGTTTGTATTGACCCATTGTCTTATTGTCTTTCCAAAGTGCTTGCTAATGAAAAATAAGGAATTAGGGGTGGCATAGTGGCTAGAACTGCTGCTTCACATGCCAGGGACCTGGGTTCGATTCCAGCTTCGGGCAACTTTGGTTCAGGTACATAATTCTTTAAAGTTTCCATCACGGAGTGGTTAAAAAGACATTTGGCATGCTTGACTTCATAGCTCAGTCCTTCGAGTATAGGAGTTGGGATGTCACATTGAGATTGTACAGGATGTTAGTCAGACTACTCGTGGAGAACTGTGTCCACTCTGGTCACCCCCTGTGATATTATTAAGCTGGAGAGGGTTCAGAAGATAGTCACCAGGATGCTGCCAACAACGGAGGGTTTGAGATATAGGAAGAGCTTGGATGTTTTCACTGGGGTGTAGGAGGTTGAGAAGTGTCCTTATAGAGGTTCATAAAATCATGAGGGCTGCAGATAGGGTGAAAGGCAGGTGACTTTTCCCGAGAGTGGGGGATTTCAAGACTAGGGGGACATATTTTAAGATATGAGGAAAGCCATTTTAAAAAGGACATGGGGGCAGTTTTTTTTAAACAGAGAGTGGTTGGTATATGGAATGCACTTCCAGAGGAAAAGGTGGATGTGGTCATTTATACAAGTACATGACAAAAATGTTTGGAGGGATATGGGCCAAGCACAAACTAGTTTAGTTTGGGAATTATGGACTGGTTGGACCGAATGGTCTGTTTCTGTGCTGTGACTCTATAACTGTCTGTTTGCATGCTTTTTTTAGATTAGATTAGATTAATTACAGTGTGGAAACAGGCCCTTCGGCCCAACAAGTCCACACCGCCCCGCCGAAGCGCAGCCCACCCATACCCCTACATCTACCCCATACCTAACACTACGGACAATTTAGCATGGCCAATTCACCTGACCTGCACATCTTTGGAGTGTGGGAGGAATCCGGAGCACCCGGAGGAAACCCACGCAGACACGGGGAGAATGTGCAAACTCCACACAGAGAGTCGCCTGAGGCGGGAATTGAACCCGGGTCTCTGGCGCTGTGAGGCAGCAGTGCTAACCACTGTGCCACCGTGCTGCCACATGTTCTCCCTGTGCCCATTTGGGTTTCTTCTGGGTGCTCCGGTTTCCTCCCACAATCCAAAGGTGTGCAGGTTAGGGTGGATTGGCCAGGCTAAATTGCCCAGTGTTCAGGGACGTGCAGCTCAGGTGGATTGGGAAATTGCCCATAGCGTCTGGGGATGTGCAGGCTAGGTGGGTTAGCCATGGGAAATGCAGGAATGGGGTGGCCACACCCCTTCTTCCTGAATCAGGACGGTACCTGGCTCAAGACCTTCTCTAGCATTTGAGGGCAGGACCCTGAGAAGTCATCGTCTGGCTCTGTGGCTGGCCTGGCCATCATGGAATCCAAATGTGTAACATTCTAATCTCAGATGTTATGGGGAGGGTGAACCTGGACTTATTTTAAAGATTGGATTAGATTCCCAACAGTATGGAAACAGGCCCTTTAGCTCAACAAGTCCACTCACACCCTCTGGAGAGTCGCCCAGTATAGCCCACCCAGACCCATTCCCCTATCCTATATTTACTAATGCACCTAACACTCTGGGCAAATTCCCATGGTCAATTCGCCTTAAACTGCGCATCTTTCGATTGTGGGAGGAAACCCACACAGACACGGGGAGAATGTGGAAACTCCACCCAGCCAGTCTATCGGGGGCGGGAATCGAACCTGGGTCCCTGGTGCTGAGCCACCCAAGTTTCATCTGTTCCCCTTGAGTCTCTTGGTCAAGGTTCACTTCCTTCAAGATATTTGATGATTGTGATTGCAGACGGCAGGACAACGAGGTCACAAACCGGGCTGAATAAAGAAGGGCTGAAAATGTGTGGCTGGAAAAACGCAGCAGGTCAGGCAGCATCCAAGGAGCAGGCGAATCGATATTTCGGGCATGAGCCCTTCTTCAGGAATGAGGAAAGTGTGCCAAGCAGGCTAAGATAAAAGGTAGGGAGGAGGGACTTGGGGGAGGGGCGTTGGAAATGCGATAGGTGGAAGGAGGTCAAGGTGAGGGTGATAGGCCGGAGTGGGGGTGGGGGCGGAGAGGTCAGGAAGAAGATTGCAGGTTAGGAAGGCGGTGCTGAGTTCGAGGGATTTGACTGAGACAAGGTGGGGGGGAGGGGAAATGAGGAAACTGGAGAAATCTGAGTTCATCCCTTGTGGTTGGAGGGTTCCTCGGCAGAAGATGAGGCGCTCTTCCTCCAGCCGTCGTGTTGCCATGGTCTGGCGATGGAGGAGTCCAAAGACCTGCATGTCCTTGGTGGCGTGGGAGGGGGAGTTGAAGTGTTGAGCCACGGAGTGGTTGGGTTGGTTGGTCCGGGTGTCCCAGAGGTGTTCTCTGAAACGTTCCGCAAGTAGGCGGCCTGTCTCCCCGATATAGAGGAGGTCACATCGGGTGCAGCGGATGCAGTAAATGATGTGTGTGGAGGTGCAGGTGAATTTGTGGTGGATATGGAAGGATCCCTTGGGGCCTTGGAGGGAAGTAAGGGGGGAGGTGTGGGCGCAAGTTTTGCATTTCTTGCGGTTGCAGGGGAAGGTGCCGGGAGTGGAGGTTGGGTTGGTGGGGGGGGTGTGGACCTGACGAGGGAGTCGGGGCGGGAGTGGTTCTTTCGGAACGCTGATAGGGGAGGGGAATATATCCCTGGTGGTGGGGTCCATTTGGAGGTGATCTCCAGCATCTGCAGTCCTCACTTTCCCCTTGAATAAAGAAGGGGGCAAGTGTAAAGCTCACTGGAGCAGCAGGGCTCCCTGACTTGAGACAGAAGGGAGGGACAGGAAGAAAGAGAGAGAGAGAGAGAGAGAGAAAGAAACTCAAAGCAGTCTGTCACTCCCAGGGGAGCTGGGAAGGAAATTCAAGGGCAAGGGGTTGAGATCCTATTGGGAGCTGAAACAATGTTAGCGTGATGGCCATTGAGCAGGCTGCACTGGGTCAGGGGAGGGCGGAGCTCTGCAGGCAGAGTCAGGACTGCACTGGCAATCTCTCTCTCTCTCTGCCCCCAGCCTCAGTCAGTTCCTGCAGCCTGCTGAAGGAGAGATGGCCTGCGAGGAGGAGGTCAACAAGCTGAAGGAGCAGGTGACCTGTGCCCTGTGCGGCCTGCTCTTCAAGGACCCGGTGACCATGGGCTGCGGGCACACCTCCTGCAAGGACTGCGTGGCCAAGCTGGTCATCAGCAAGGACGGCAAGGTGAGCTGCCCGAGCTGCTCCAGCGAGTGCTCCCCGGTCGACATCGTGGACAACGAGCTGGCCGCCAAGCTGGTGGAGACCCTGCGCAAAATCCTGGAGCTCAGCCCGTCCGACAGCAGCTACTGCGAGGAGCATAACCTGCCCTACACCGTCTTCTGCCTGGACGACATGCGGCTGATGTGCGACAAGCTGGCCAAGGAGCACCCCAAGTGCCGCACCATCCCCATCAAGGAAGCCGCCGAGCGCTTCAAGGTGAGCCGGGGTCGGTTCACTCCCCGCCCCCTCCAGGGGGGGCAAGGGGGGGGGGACGAGACGAGTGAAACTTCACAAGGAGCAAGTCTCCTTTTAACAGTGATGGGGCAGACAAAGCTTTAAAACACACACACACACGCTCACACCACCAGGCCACAGTCCAACAGGTTCATTTGGAAGCTCAAAGCTCCCTCAGGAGCAAGGCTAGAGACAGACAAGATGTAGAAGAGACTCAAGGGCCAACCTTTTCACACAGAGGGTGGTACGTGTGTGGAATGAGCTGCCAGAGGGTGTGGTGGAGGCTGGTGCAATTACAACATTTAAGAAGCATCTGGATGGGGTATATGAATAGGAAGGGTTTGGAGGGATATGGGCCAAATACTGGCAACTGGGACTAGATTGGGTTGGGATATCTGGTTGGCTTGAACGGGTTGGACCAAAGGGTCTGTTTCTGTGCTGTACATCTCTATGATCCAATGTATTCATTGGAGTTTGGGTGAATGAGGGGAAAGGTCGTGTCTGTGGTATTGTCCCTGCCTCTCAGCCTGAAGACCTGGGTTTAAGTCCCACCCACTCCAGAGGTGTGTTACAGCACCTCTGAACAAGTTGGTTAAAAGAATGAGAGGTGATCTTATTCGAAACCTCCGAGAATCTGAGGGCACTTCACAGGTTAGATGTTGAGAACATATATCCAATAGTGGGAGAGAGGCTGAAACAAGGGAGGGACCGAATAAGGGAACTTTCAGAGGGGAGAGTGCAGAGTCGACAGTAAAAGATCAAAGTGACCATACAACTCTTCCACAGTTCCACACTCAGTCTGTACGTTGAAGCAGGAATTTTGTCATTTAAGAGGCATCCGGATGGGTACATGAATCCAAAGGGTATGGAGGGATATGGGCAAGGGGTTGGGAAATGGGACTGGATTAGTTTAGGATATCTGTCAAGAGTGTGGTGCTGGAAAAGCACAACAGGTCAGGCAGCATCCGAGGAGCAGGAAAATTGATGTTTCAGGCAAAGGCCCTTCACCAGTTTAGGATATCTGGTCAGCATGGACGAGTTGGAGTGAAGGGTCTGTTTCTGTGCTCTACATCCCTATGAAAACTGGTGCCATGTATTGAACAAACTGACATTGCTGTTAAGTCTCAGGATCTAGATTTGTTGAATATGTCGCATCAGTTGAGTGACACTTTGATCTTTTGCTAAAAATTCTGTGACTTATAGTGCTGCTCCACAACCACCTGATGAAGGAGCGTCGCTCCGAAAGCTAGTGTGCTCCCAACTAAACCTGTTGGACTATAACCCGGTGTAGTCTGATTTTTAAGTGGGTCCTTCCAATGAAACAGGCACTGACAAGGCTACAGTGTGCACTTTCTGTCCTTGCCTCCAAAAAAAAGGATTCATTGACGGTGGGTGCGGTTCACTTGGCCTTTCCCACAGGAGGAAGGGGAATCCAAAGCCTGAGGGTATAGGTTTAAGGTGAGAGGGGAAAGATATAAAAGGGACCTAAGGGCTAACTGTCTCACTCAGGCAGTGGTGTGTGTATGGAATGAGCTGCCAGGGGAAGTGGTGCAATAATAATGTTTAAAAGGCATCTGGATAGGAATGTGATTCGGAATTCCTGATTTCGGGCTTTTGCCCGAAACGTCGATTCTCCTGCTCCCCGGATGCTGCCTGACCTGCTGCACTTTTCCAGCACCTCACTCTCGACTCTCATCTCCAGCATCTGTAGTCCTCCCTTTTGCCGAGTTGGACCAAAGGGTCTGTGCTGTGTAACCCTTTGAATCGTCGGATGAAGGCAACTTCTGAAGAATAGCTGACAGATCAGACGTTTATTCATTGGGTTTGGGTGAATGAGGGGAAAGGTCGTGTCTGTGGTATTGTCCCTGCCTCTCAGCCTGAAGACCTGGGTTCAAGTCCCACCTCTGAACAGGTTGGTTAAAAGAATGAGAGGTGATCTTATTCGAAACCTCCGAGAATCTGAGGGCACTTCACAGGTTAGATGTCGAGAACATGTATCCAATAGCGGGAGAGAGGCTGAAACAAGGGAGGGACAGAATAAGGGAACTCTCATTTGAAACTAGGATTAGAAGGAATTTCTTTTCTCTGAAAATAGTGAGGCCCTGGTGTTCTCTACCCCAGAGCGCTGCGAAGGCCAGATCACTGAATCATCAAAGAGGTGGTGGATAGGTTTTGAAATATCAAAGTTGAGGGCTGTGAGGAGCTGGAGTTTGCACATCCTCCCCGTGTCTGCGTGGGTTTCCTCCGGGTGCTCCTGTTTCCTCCCACACTCCAAAGATGTGCAGGTCAGGGTGGACCGGCCATATTAAATTGCCCGTAGTGTTCAGGAATGTGTAGGTTAGGTGCATTAGTCAGGAGTAGGTGCAGAGTAATAGGGTAGGGGGGATGGGTCTGGGTGAGTTACTCTTCAGAGGATCGGTATGGACTTGTTGGGCCGAAGGGCCTGTTTCCACACCGTAGGGATTCTATGATCTTGTAGACTGATGGAGAGCAGGCTTGTGGGGCCGAATGGCCTACTCCTACACCTATTTCTTATATTCCTTCCATTGCTGGTCTCCTCCCTCACTGAGTGGCATGTGAAACAGCCATAGAACATACTTCTCCCTGTATCTGTGGCTGGTTCTTTGTGGAGCAGCCCAGAGAAATTTACAAAATGCACCACATACATCCAGTCCAAACGAAATGATAACCAAACCTTTCGTTGTCTACGTGATATTGCAAATGCATCAGATTATTCTCAAGGGGCTATGCACAGTTCAACACCTGCCAAGTCTCCTGGATGTCTGGATCTTTTGCTGTATTGTGCGCAGAGAAGTAATAGCAAGTGTTACCCAAATGAATTTTCATGTGCGTTCCAGAGGGACTTCCAGCTGGGAGGGCCGTACTTAAAAGGTGCCAGGGCCAGATCAGGAACGGGGACTTTCCCTTGGATTTCGGAAGAGCCCATCAGTATTCCCAGTGTTGGGAGTCACCTCCAGTAGCATGCAGCTCACTCCAGTTCAATCTCAGACTGATTCTTTCCTCACTGGGCCAGAATCTAATGCTCAAAGGGGCACAACTCCATCTCGTACTGACCAGGAGTCTCTCCAGTTCTTGCTGAGCAGCCAAAAGCCTATCAGAAGGAGCATAGGGCAGTACAGCACAGGAACAGGCTGTGCCGAGCATGATGCCAACGTAAACCAGTCAGTTCTGCCTCCCCATATCCCTCCATTCTTTGCATGTGTTTCTCTAAAAGTCCGTTAATTGCCCCTATCCTATCTGCCTCCACCACTACACCTGGCAGTGCGTTTCAGACTCCGACCACTCCTGTCCCTCACATCTCCTCCCCACCCCACCCCCTTCACATTAAGAGCATACCCCCGAGTATTCGACATTGCAATTCTGAGAAAAAGACTCTGACCACCAACCCTGTCCAATGTCCCTCAACATTTGATCAACTCCTCACCTCAGGTCTCACCTCAGCCTCCAGAGAAACCACGTCTAGCTTGTCCGGCCTCTCCTCGTAGGAATTGGAAACAAACTGCTTTCCCCAAGTTATGTCTGCACCATGCATGACTGTGGATTCCTGGGGTGGGGCTCGAATCTGGAGCGTCTGGTCCAGAGGGAAGGGCACTACCTGCTGTGCCACAACTTCTGTTCTTTGCTTGGTGGGAGGGATTGGGGTTGGGGTAATGGAGGGTGAAAATTGGCCAGCGTGCAAAACAACCAGTCCCCTCTCATCCATTTTACGCACTCCCCTCAAAATTAAAAGCGTACATATTTGAAATAAAAAGAGAAAGTGTTTTGATTTGGCGGGTAATAGTGGTTTGGTGTGGGCGGGGGGTGGGGGGAGGGGGTTGTGGTTGGGGAGGAAGTACTCAGCAGGTCTGGTAGAGAGAGGAACAGAGTTAAGATTCCGAGTGGAATATGATGGGTTTTATCATGTTGAGAGGTAAACGGGGTCTCGAGCACAAGATGTTTTCAACAGACACTGAGGGGGTGACCAGACAGAAGTACTTACAGTTTATGAGAAACATGAATAGGGTGGATGATCAGAGGGTGGAAATGTCAAACGCTCGAGGGTGCAGGTTTAAGGTGAGAGGGGGAACATTTAAAGGAGGTGTTTGAGGCATGTTCTTTACCCAGTGGGTGCAAGGGGTACCTGGAACACACTGCCAGGGAAGGCAGCAGAAGCATATACGATAACAATGTTATTAGATTACATTACAGTGTGGAAACAGGCCCTTCGGCCCAACAAGTCCACACTGACCCGCCAAAGCGCAACCCACCCATACCCCTACATTTACCCCTTACCTAACACTACGGGCAATTTAGCATGGCTAATTCACCTGACCTGCACATCTTTGGACTGTGGGAGGAAACCGGAGCACCCGGAGGAAACCCACGCAGACACGGGGAGAACGTGCAAACTCCACCCAGTCAGTCGCCTGAGGCGGGAATTGAACCCGGGTCTCTGGCGCTGTGAGGCAGCAGTGCTAACCACTGTGCCACCGTGCAGCCCAAAACACAGATACATGAGCAATAGGGAGATACGGACCGTGTGCAGGCAAATGGGATTATCTTTGAATGGCACAATGGCCAGCACAGTCAGGGTGGGCCAAAGGGCCTGTCCCTGTGCTGCACTGCTCTATGGAAGTGGGGGCAGAGGTAAAGCGTTTTATCACACTGCGTGGGGTTAGATTCGGGAATCTACTCCCTTGAAGAGTGGGATGGGGGCAGATTCAGTCGAGGCAGGATTGAGACCACAGCCTGAAGAAAGAAATGAAGAGTGTGTGTTGTGGTAGTGAGAAGGCAGGAGACCACCACCCAATGAATTTCTCATTCCACAGACAGGATCGGGGTTAATCTTAAGTTTGCACTCCAGTTTCCCTGTCTGTTCCCCTTGTCCAATGTTGCAGCAGTGACCAAACCTCCAGTCTGACATCGATGGACGGTCCACCATGCCGCCGAGATTTCCAAAGAATCGCACCCCCCAAAAACTGCAAAGTGATAATGACCGCCTAATCTGTGTTCTTGTGACGTTAATGGAGTGATAAATATTGTATGGGCCGCGAGGGATCACTTCCCTTCTGCCGGAACCATTCTTACTTCCAATTCCGACCACCGACCCCCTTCTCCCAGGCCAAAGAAGGCAGTTTTGTGCCACGTCGACAGGGTTTAGGAAGACAGGAGGTGGGTTACTTGCTGCAGGATTCCTAGGCTCTGGCCTGCTGTTGAGGCCACTGTATGTATACGGCGAGTCCAGTTCAACTTCTGGTCAGTGTCAACCCCCCCCCCCCCCCCACCGCACCCCCACTCCCAGAACACTGATGGTGCAAATCACGAAAGTGCTCAAATGTGGTCTGCAGTTGTTAGATCTGTTTGTTTTTCAATTGTTGTTACAATAATGAAGCCAGTTCACATTTATAGCAATAGCCAGGAAGTTACTGGGTAAGATTACAGACAGACAGTTAACATTTGTATCACTTTGGTTCTTATTTTCGGCAGTATTAACTGGTTTGAAAGAGACAGGCGTTGTGAGGATAACATTGGAGATAACACCTCCTGCAGCTTATATCTGTGGGGTGGAAGAGTCCAACTCTGTGTTCACAGTGACGGACATGAGGCCCACCTTTTGTGCTTGTTGTAAGATATTGCATTCCCAAAATAATCTGCACTGCGCTGCCTGGGAGAGTCATCGAGACTGGACACATTTAAACAGAACATGGACGAGCACATGTGACATACAAGGCTAGGGGCTGAGGACTGGAAAGTGGAGTTGGTGTCGGTGGGTTGGTGCGGATTGAATGGGCCAAAGGGCCTGTGCCGTATGACTCTAGGTCCTGTACTCACACGGCGACTTCGAAAGATGCTTCTCGGCCTATCAAGTCCTGCTAATGAACAGAGAAAACATGTCCGCTTTTGTGAGGAGGAGGGGGTGACTGCAGGGCCATTATTACAAGGTAGCCATTAATAAATCCAATGGGGAAATCAGGATAGTTTTCTTTATCCAGGGAATGGGGAGGAAATTGGAGAGGGGCTGAGGGAAGGGGCACACTGTTGGATTTCACAGGAAGTGAGGCATTCACATGAGGGGTAAAAGAAGGCAGGAAGTAAGACAGAAAGACTGAAATGTAGGAGGGTCAAAAACTCTGGCACAGGCCCCGTTGGGAGAACAGGGACCTGTTTCTTCCTCTGTTTTTCACAGTCCCCCTTTCCCACGACCCCTTCGGTTAGCCCTTCGGCTGTTTTGCAATGTGGAGGGGCGCCAACAGTATGGGTTCAATTCCCGCATCAGCCGAGATCTCCACGAAGGTCCCACCTTCTTGGCCTCACCTCAAGCAAGGGGCGACTCTCAGGGTAAAACTCATGGTCAGTTGTCTGCTTCTAATGAGAGAGCAGCGGTTGGAGACTGTGGTGACTACTACTTGTAGAGTCACATGGCCATCTATACCTGGTAGAGGGGAATAGGCTGCTCACCCTTTCCATTGGAATCCACAACAAAGGAGGCTGTGAAACGGAATCAAACAGATTCTACTCTGAACAGTACACACACACACACACACACTCACTTCTTCGCTAATACATCCAACTTTTGCTTCTTCCATCCGTGCTCCCTCCACCCCTCCCTGCGGCTGCAGCTCTCTGGAAATACCACTGATCCTCAAACTCTGATTGCTCCCTCCTTGGACAGGGAGACCTCACGGCTGGGACTCTGAGTCTCTCCTTTGGACCTCAGTCCAACTGTGTCCACATGCTCACCAGTGCATTGTCAATAGTGTGTTAACACCAGGGCAGCAATGTCGGCTGGAATTTTACATGGAATTACATGGGAATTCTCTGTCTCAGCGGCCAGCCATTTGGTCCATACTGTCCCAACCTCCTAAGCCGACCTGACTCCAACTATTCCTTGCTCCCTCTTTGGTTTTCTGTTAAATAAATTGAACTGTTTCACTTTATCCACTTCCTGTAATAGTGAATTTCACAACCTCCCCACCCTTTGGGGTTGCTGTGGTTTCTTTGAACTTCCAACAAGAAATCCTCACTTAAACACACCATGAAGATTGGGACTTTGTTTCATTGAAAGTGATTTCACTTAATGTTAAGAGAATCATATTTTCCAACCAGAACCACTATAAAATCAGCACAATGGTTCAGTAATTGGGCGGCACGGTGGCACAGTGGTTCGCACTGCTGCCTCACAGCGCCGGAGACCCGGGTTCAATTCCCACATCAGGCGACTGACTGGGTGGAGTTTACACGTTCTCCCCGTGTCTGCGTGGGTTTCCTCCGGGTGCTCCGGTTTCCTCCCACAGTCCAAAGATGTGCAGGTTAGGTGAATTGGCCACGTTAAATTGCCTGTAGTGTTAAGTAATTGTAGGGGAATGGGTGGGTTGCGCTTTGGTGGGGCGGTGTGGACTTGTTGGGCCGAAGGGCCTGTTTCCACACTGTAAGTAATCTAATCTAATTAGCACAGATGTCCTGACTCGAGCAACTGTCTGTGTGGAGTTAGCACGTTCTGCCCACATGTCTGTGTGGGTTTCCTCCCACAATCCAAAGAGGTGCAGGTTAGGGTGGACTGGCCAGGTTAAATTGATCCGTGATGTCCAGAATGTGCAGGCTGGGTGGGTTAGCCGTGGGAAATGCAGGGTTACAGGGATGGGATAGACCTGGGCGGGATGCTCTCCGGAGGGTTGCTGTGGACTCGATGGGCCAAATGGCCCGATTCCACACTGTAGGGATTCTATGATTCTCGGAAAAGCTGCTAATAGGTTATGTCAGATCCTTTCTTACTGGGAAAGATCCACTAAAGCGGTATTCCGAGCCTGTTGCATTACTTTACGTTGCTAAATTCATACACGTTTAAAAGAAACATATTCTAGCAGTGCTAAAGGAGGCTATTCAGCCCATCATGCCTGTGTTAGATCTCTCATGAGCATTATGAGTCAGTGCAATTCTCCTGCTCTTTCTTCATTGTTTCTGTCCAAGTAACCATCCAATGTCTCCTTTCAATGGCTCAGCTGAAGCTGCTCCAAGAACCTTTCCAGGGAGAGCATTCCAGACTTCAACCACTGACAGTGTGCAACGGCGTTATCCTCACGTCGCACAACCTACTTCTGCAAATCACTTTCGGCCTGTGGCCGCCCACTCTCCATCCCTTTCACAAGCTGGTATTGCCCAGCTACCCCATCCAGAGCCCTCGTGATTTTGAAAGCTTCGAATAGATCTCCTTTCTTTCAAAGGGAACGTTCCCTCCCTCTCTGACCTCTCCTCTTAATTGTCACTTCTCAGCTCGAGAACCAATGTCGGAGCTCTCTGCAGTGAATCTGCATCCTTCCAATAGTGTGACACCTAGAACTGTGCACAATACACCAGCTAAGGTTGAATAGCTGTTTTGTCCCCTTGTACTCTGTCATCTTATTGTTACAGGCCAGTAGGCTTTATTAACTCTTCCTGTTCTGCCAGCTTTCGTGATCAATACTATATATCTGCATTTCCACATAATTACGGTCATCTTTATTTTGTATGGCCTGCCCGTGATTATCTCACATTAAAGGTTTCTATTAATACAGTTCTTCACAAGAGGAAGTATTCTCCTTGTATCCATTCTATTGAAATCTTTTATAATTTTAAAGGTCTCAGTCAGACCCAGCCTCTCTACATTTCCTTGATGGGCCAAGGGCATCGCTGGCTGGCTAACATTTGTTGCCCATCCCTAGCTGCCCTCAAACTGAGTGGCTTGCCTGGCCATTTTGGAATAGGCGGGCAGGAGAGTGGAGGAACACAGCGAGCCAGGCAGCAGCAGGAGGTGGAGAAGTCGACGTTTCGGGTGAGGCAGAGGAATGGGTCCACCTCTCCACCTCCTGATGCAGCCTGGCGTGTTGCGTTCTTCGCAGCCTCCTGCCTGTCTGCTTTGGATTCCAGCAATCGGCAGATTTTCTTGGTCTCTGGCCACTTCAGAGGGCAGTCGAGAGTCAACCACATTTGGTTCACTTGCACCCTTTAGGAAGGGTAACTCCCATCCCAACCCGGTGTGGTCTACATGTGACTCCAGACCCGCAGCAGTGTGGTTGACTCTTAACTGTCCTCTTGGCAATTAGGGATGGGTAATAAATGCTGACCTAGCCAGTGACACCCTCATCTCCAAATGAATTAAAGAACAAAGTGCCTTGGAAGGAATATTTATGCCATGCAAATAACAAACAATAACCAGCTTGACCATATTTGCCCCTTGGCATCCAATGTTATCACTATTGCTGGATCATCCATAATCTGGGAGGTCGGTGTTGACCAGCAATTGACTGGACTTTTGAACTAACAAAATTGTCGGAACAACAATGCATTTCCAATTCTGGGTGGTGAGTCGGTTGGAGAGGATTGCCATGGATCTGGAGTCACATGTCGGCCAGTCCCGGTGACAATAGCAGATTTCCTTCCCTGAAGTCAGACAGGATTTCTCTAATAATGGTTTTACGGTCATTAGTAGATGTTTAATTTCAGACTTCTTTCAAAAGGAAAACAATGGAATTCAAATTCCACCATTTGCCAGAGCAGCATTCAAACCCAGTGCCCGGCTGCAATCTGGATTAAGAGTGAGCACTAATACTCTCAACCATCATCTCCCTGATAGTCTAACAATCCTTTCCTGGATGTGTACCTACCATTTCCAGAAATACACACACTATCTCGAGATCCAGTGCAGTAGCTCCTCAAAGTTCATTCCTCCCTAACCTCCAAACCCATGACCTCTGCCGTCTAGATGGACAGGAGCAACAGATGCATAGGGACATCATCTACAAACTTGTTCTCCAACCTACTCACCACCCAGAATTGGAAATGCATTGCTGTTCCTTCAGTGTGGTTAGTTCAAAATGCCGGTCAATTTATGATCATAAGTGCCCCCACCACTCCCCCCATACCCCAAAGACATAGATGGTGGAAGACTCAGCGATAGTGATGCTATTGGATGCCAAGGGGCGATATGGTCATTGTTTATAATTTGTGTGGCTAAGATGTTACTCCAAGGAACCTTTTTTAAAAATTCATTCAGGGGATGAGGGTGTCACTGGCTAGGTCAGCATTTATTACCCATCCCTAATTGACACGAGGACAGTTAAGAGTCAACCACATTGCTGCGAGTCTGGAGTCACATGTAGACCACACCGGGTCGGGATGGGAGTTACCCTTCCTAAAGGGAACCTGATGAGCATTTTTCTGACAATCAACAATGGTTTATGGTGGTCATTAAACTCATAACTCCTGATTTTTGTTCAGTTGAATGCAAACTCCACCATCTGCTACTGTAACGTTTAAACTGGGGTCCTCAGAACATTACCTGGATCTCTGGATTAACAGTCCAGTCATAGTATCACATGGCCATTGCCTTCCCTCCCATGACTGTCTGACTGATATAACTGAAGGTTAGATCTCACAAAATACAGGGAGAACCAGCCAACTGGCTCAAAGACAGAGGGTGGTGGTGGAAGGTTGTTTTTCAGACTGGAGGCCTGTGACCAGTGGAGTGCCACAAGGATCGGTGCTGGGTCCACTACCTTTCGTCACTTATATAAGTGATTTGGATGTGAACATGGATAGGATAAATAGACAAGGTCTTTTCCCTGGGGTAGGGGAGTCCAGAACTAGAGGGGCATAGGTTTAAGGTGAGAGGGGAAGGATTTAAAAGGGACCTAAGGGGTAACAGAGGGTGGTAAGTGTATGGAATGAACTGCCAGAGGAAGTGATGGAGGCTGGTACATTTAAAAGGCATCTGGATGGGTAGATGAATAGGGAGGGTTTGGAGGGATATGGGCCAAGTGCTGGCAAACGGGACTAGATTAATTTGGAATATCTGGTGGGTATACATGAGGTGGACTGAAGGGTCTGTTTCTGTGCTGTGTAACTTTATGACTGCCTGCCTTGGACCAGTTCGGGGTACCCCGACTGGCCATCCTGGGGACGCACCCCTCCCTTTGTTTTAATCCTGTCGGCTTTCTGTGTTTCAGGAAAAGCTGCAGCAAGCCTTGGAATACCTGGAAAAACAAGCAAAGGGAAATGAAGGGCGCGATGAGCAAATGAACCTCGTGGACCTGAAGGTGAGGTGTGCAGAGTGGGAAGGGGCAGGGTTAAAGGTCAAGAGGTCACACTGTGCAGCAATGGGTTTGGTTACTGAGCGAGAAGTGGATAAATGCAGGGTAACCCACCTCTCATCATACCCGGGGTCAATAAACGGTTGCTTTGGACGCTGCCCAGTTCGACTCAATGTCCTGAACAGAAGGAAATCTGCCTTCTTTACCTGGTCTGGCCTCCATGTGATGTGGTTGATTCTTAAATGTCCCCTGAAATGTCCCTGCAAGCCATTCAATTCCAGGGCAACTAGAGATGGGGGGAACCAATTCTGGCCACAGCCAGTGGTGCTCACGATCCCTGTGGAAGAATGAAAAACAAAAATCGAACGAGTTACCACCAATAGTAAAGGGTCACGCAACCATTGACCAAGTGAGCCTAATGGAGCCAGAGATAAAGAATGGCAAAGTGGGAGGTTGAACAGAGAGTCGGGGTGAAGAGCAGACTGATAAAAGGCCATCCATGATTGAATGTTATGTTGGGTAATGGATGTAGGAGCTGACAGAGGCCATTTGGCCCATCGAAATGTCTTTCCGTTTCATTGAGATCATGGCTAGTCTGACAATCCTCAACTCCACTTGCCTGCCTTTCCCATTAACCCTCAATTCCCTCACAAAGAATCTGTCTATCTCAGCTTTGAATATAGAACATAAAACAGTCCAGCGCAGAACAGGCCCTTCGGCCCTCGATGTTGCACCGACCTGTGACCTGTTCTCAGTTTATCCCCTTACACTATCCCATCATCATCCATGTGCTTATCCAAGGATTGTTTAAATCTCCCTAATGTGGCTGAGTTAACTACATTACTAGGCAGGGCATTCCACGCCCTTACCACTCTCTGTGTAAAGAACCTGCCTCTGACATCTGTCTTAAATCTATCACCCCTCGATTTGGAGTTATTCCCCCTCGTACAAGCTGACATCAGCATCCTAGGAAAAAGACTTTCACTGTCTACCCTGTCTAATCCTCTGATCATCTTGTATGTCTCTATCAAATCCCCTCTTTGCCTTCTTCTTGCCAATGAGAACAGGTTCAAGTCTCTCAGCCTTTCCTCACAAGACCTTCCCTCCAGACCAGGCAACATTGTGGTAAATCCCCTCTGCACCTTTTCCAATGCTTCCACATCCTTCCCGAAATATGGGGACCAGACTGGACACAATATTCCAAGTGTGGCCGCACTAGCGTTTTGTATAGTTGCGACATGATATTGCAGCTCCGGAACTCAATCCCTCTACCAATGAAACCGAACACACCGTATGCCTTCTGAACAGCACTATCCACCTGGGGGGCAATATATACTGGCTCAACCTCTGCAACTCTGTGGTAAAAATGTACTCCCCTTTGAGAGAAGAAATTCCTCCTCATCCCCTGTCTTAAACAGGCAACCCCTTCCTCTGAGATTTGAACCCTTTGGTTCTAGATGCTCCTACAATGGGAAACGATCTCTCTAAACCCCAACAAATCATGATTGTTTGAAGGTCTTTTGCTGCAGTGATACAGGGCCTTGGTGAGACCAGAGCTGGAGGATCGTGTGCAGCTTTGGTCTCATTAGTCTGAGGAAGGACATTGTTGCTATTGAGGGAGACCAGGGAAAGTCCACCAGACTGATTCCCGGGATGGCAGGACTGAGAGGTGAGGAAAGACCGGATTTGACTAGGCTTGTATTCGCTGGAAGTTAGAAGAATGTGGGGGGTGGGGGGGTTGGGGGTGGATCTCACAGAAACATATACAATCCTGATGGGACTGGATAGGTTCCCAATGTTGAGGAGTCACAGTCTAAGAATAAATGGTAACCATTCAGGACAGATAATGCGAACCTTTCCCACAGGAAGCTGTTGGGGCCAGTTCATGAGATGCATTCAAGAGGGAGCTGAATGTAGCCCTTGTGGCTAAAAAGACCCAAAGGGTATGGGGACAGGGTGGACGTGGGGCACTGAGAATGCATGGCCAGCCATGATCATATTGAATGGTGGTGCAGACTTGAAGGGCCGAATGGTCTTCTCCTGCACCTATTTGCTGTGTTTCTATGTTTTCGATGTCTTGTGCCTAAGTGGATATCGTCCCACTCCCGGGCTCGAATCTCTGGGTTCAACTCCTAATCCAGGACACAGTGGTCAGGGAAAGTCTGTTTGCAGCACAGTGATATGGCGTGCTTATCAAACTGTGAATCCGAGCACTACACACCAGCAGCAGGAGGGCAGTACGGGGGTTAGTTGCTGGTCAGCCGCATGATGGATAGAGCATTAGGGGAGTGTTTACCATCACTCTTCCTAACTCCGGGTTACAACATGCAGGTTAACGAGGGCACACTGTCACAGCGACACACGGGGAACAAAGGGCACACTGTCACAGTGACACACGGGGAACAAAGGGCACACTGTCACAGTGACACACGGGGAACACAGGGCACACTGTCACAGCGACACACGGGGAACACAGGGCACACTGTCACAGTGACACACGGGGAACACAGGGCACACTGTCACAGTGACACACGGGGAACAAAGGGCACACTGTCACAGTGACACACGGGGAACACAGGGCACACTGTCACAGCGACACACGGGGAACACAGGGCACACTGTCACAGTGACACACGGGGAACACAGGGCACACTGTCACAGTGACACACGGGGAACACAGGGCACACTGTCACAGTGACACACGGGGAACAAAGGGCACACTGTCACAGCGACACACGGGGAACAAAGGGCACACTGTCACAGCGACACACGGGGAACACAGGGCACACTGTCACAGCGACACACGGGGAACACAGGGCACACTGTCACAGTGACACACGGGGAACAAAGGGCACACTGTCACAGCGACACACGGGGAACACAGGGCACACTGTCACAGTGACACACGGGGAACACAGGGCACACTGTCACAGTGACACACGGGGAACAAAGGGCACACTGTCACAGTGACACACGGGGATCAAAGGGCACACTGTCACAGCGACACACGGGGAACAAAGGGCACACTGTCACAGTGACACACGGGGATCAAAAGGCACACTGTCACAGCGACACACGGGGAACAAAGGGCACACTGTCACAGTGACACACGGGGAACACAGGGCACACTGTCACAGTGACACACGGGGAACAAAGGGCACACTGTCACAGTGACACACGGGGAACAAAGGGCACACTGTCACAGCGACACACGGGGAACAAAGGGCACACTGTCACAGTGACACACGGGGAACACAGGGCACATTGTCACAGCGACACAGAGAGAACAAAGGGCACATTGTCACAGCGACACACGGGGAACAAAGGGCACACTGTCACAGTGACACACAGGGAACAAAGGGCACATTGTCACAGTGACACACAGGGAACAAAGGGCACATTGTCACAGTGACACACAGGGAACAAAGGGCACATTGTCACCCTTAGTAGTCTGACTGAGCTTGGGGAACACCACTTGAGCGAAGGCAATTGCACAGCCTCACCCTGGACATCTCCTGAACAGAGGGGCTGTAAGTCACACCCCAAAACAAAGCCCAGCCTCAGCCAGACGGATGAAGGTTTCTTCAGGTTGTGGGCTGGTAAGTCATTGTAGTCAGGGCTGTTATGTGGACCCGAGACAGTAAGGGAGTCCCATTAGGCCTGTGCTGAGTGAGGGAGCTCACAGGCCGGTATCCAAGACAGTACACCTCCTGGAAACCCCACCTATATCTGGTTAGGAACAGTTAAATTGCTTAGCAACATCCAAGTCAGAACCAATCAAAATAAAAGCCTGGTTGAATGGTCACCCAATTATAATGGAGATTGATACCTGTCCAGCTGTATCAGTGATCACAAAATCAGTCTTTAGCAAAATTCGCTCTGGACTCCAACCCTTAAGTTTGTGTAAGACCTTGACTAGACTGGGAACCTATCCCGGGGAACCTTTACAGATTAAGGCTCTAACTTCGGTTCCAGTCTCTTATGAGAAGCAGCTGGTTCAGTTCCCACATTGTAGTGAAAGGTTCGGACCCAAGCCTGATGGGGGAGAAATTAGTTGAGAAAGATTTAACTGGATTCGCTCAATGTTTCGCGATAGAAAATGGCTGCCTGAGGGACGTCCTAATTAAATACCCAGGAGATTTTCAGGAAGGTTATCAGGGTTATCAGGGGAGCCAAGGCCACCTTGCCTGTTGACCAGGAGGTAATTCCCTGATTCTCCAAGGCCCACCCAGTGCCATTTCCCTCCCGGGTAAAAGTAGAGGCAGAAATCAGGAGGCTGGAAAGTGAAGGGATCATCAAACCAGTCCAGTTGATGGAATGGGGCAGCAGTGGTCATACCCATCGTGAAGCCTGACGGGTCAGTTTGTCTTTGTGGGGATTTTAAACAAATGGTAAACAGCTTTCCACAGCTGGATAAATCCCTGATCCCTCACACAGAGGATTTATACACAAGGTTGGCAGGGAGTGGCTGTCCTGTACCAAGCTGGACATGACCCATGTCTACCTGCAACTGTGATTAGATAAGGATTCCCAGAATTATACCGCCATTAATACCCAGAAGGCTTTGTGCTAATATACAACACTGCCATTGGGGGCAGTATCAGCCTGTGCACTGCTTCAGTGGATGATAGGGAATATTTTACAAGGTCTATCCCTCACCACCTTTGATCTCGATAACGTGCTAATAGCAGGGAAGACCAATCAGGGACACATAAAGAAATTGGACACAGTGCATCGATATTTCTCCCACGCGGGCGTACACCTTGGAGGGGGAAGGTGTGTGTTCCTCAAGTGACCTACTTGGGCTGCAGAGTTGACAAGAGCGGGTTACACCCATTGGAAGGTAAAGTGAGGGTGATCAAAGGTGCCCTGGTTCCCACGTCTGTACCGGAGGTTCGGTCTGTCCTTGGGCTGGTGAGTGATGATGGAAAGTTCACCCATAACCAGGCCTCCACCCTGGCACCTTCACATCAACTCTGTAAAAAGGGGTCAGCCTTGGAAATGGTCAAGTAGCGAGGCTTGAGCTTTCAGGGAAGTGAAGAAACAACAATCATCCTCTCAGGCACACTGTGATCCCAAGTGAGAGCTGCTCTTGACATGTGATGCCTCCCCGTACAGCTTTGGGGTAGGATTAGCTCATGGGTGACCCAGTGGAAAGGAACACCAACAGCGTATATATCCAGGACTTTGGCTAACGCAGGATGTAAATACACTCGGATAGAGAAGGAAGGTTTGGTGGTCATATTTGGAGTCAGGACGTTCCACTTAAAACTTTATGGACGTAAATGTGGAATAATAACAGACCACAAGCCTCTGCTAGGTCTCCTTAAAGAGGACGAGTGCTCTTTAAGTGCTAATTCTAAGTGCATATAATTACAAGTTGGCTGGCCATCAGGAAGCCAAGTAGCGAATGTGGCTGCATGAAGCTGCCTCCCACTGGCAGATACACCACCAGTGTCTTTTCAAACAGATGTTGATAGCTGTTTACTCCTTGTTTGTTTTTCATGCTCCTTATGGTCCGAATAATTCAAAAAAAGTTGCAATTACTGACCTCACGCCTCAGGAAGAGATACCTGATAAAGATAGTGAAAGCTCGCTTATTTTTCTTAAAAGGACTGCTGGAATCTGACGGGAAGCGGCAAGGAGAGAATCGAGAAATAAATGGCCAGTTTCTGCCTGAAATGGTCAGCCCCTGGTGTCACTGGGACCTCACACTTTGAGAGTAGCTGAAAGGATTGGTAGCGCTCTGAGATGGCTCTCCCTACAACAGCAGAACTTAGAGAGAAGCTCTAGAATGTAAAGGCTCATGACGCAGGAGCAGGAGACCCCTGTAGATCACCAAAGTGCTCCACCACTCAATCTGGTCACGTCTAATCTCAGGCTTCCGTGCCCCCTTCGTAGTCTCTGAGAGACCAAGGCTATCTCGAGCCCTGCCTTAAACATCTTCATTGATGGGAGCGTCCATAATCCCCTTTGGGCAAAGAATCCCAGAGATACTCTGTCTTCAGTGTTTACTGTGTTTACCCTGGGACTGCGCTCTGCACCCCCTCCCCTCTGGAGAGATAACCAGATCTCCCCAACCCATCTGAACAAGTCCTCTTCACAATCGTGCATCGTACAATGAGAAGGGAAGAATGGTGCCAGGAAATTCATACGAGTGGTCCTTTTTTTTTGGAGAGAGATTATAACCACATTAGTTCACTCGGAGAGGTGATGGCCTAGTGATATTAATGCTGGACAGTTAACCCAGAGACCCAGGTAATATTCTGGGGCCCTGGGTTTGTAATCCGGCCATGGTAGTTGGTGTCATTTGAACTCAGTAAAATCTGGAATTGAGAGTCGACTGATGACATTGTCAATTGTTGGAAAATAACCCAGTCGGGGGCAGGGGAATCCCCATCTGTTTCACTAATGTCCTTTAGGGAAGGAACCTGCCATCCTTACCTGGTCTGGCCTGGATGTGACTCCAGACCCACAGCAATGGGGTTGACTCTGAACTGCCCTCAGGGCAATTAGGGACAGAACAATCCAATAAATGCTGCCTGACCAGTGATGGCCTCATCTCGTGACCAAATAAGGAACAGAAACCTCCAGCATCATCCCCCAACCTCCTGTGGATATTGTGGGGGAGGTGAGGAGATTAGATTAGATTAGATTACATTACATTACAGTGTGGAAACAGGCCCTTCGGCCCAACAAGTCCACACCGACCCGCCGAAGCGCAACCCACCCATACCCCTACATTTACCCCTTACCTAACACTACAGACAATTTAGCATGGCCAATTCACCTGACCTGCACATCTTTGGAGTGTGGGAGGAAACCGGAGCACCCGCAGGAAACCCACGCAGACACGGGGAGAACGTGCAAACTCCACACAGAGAGTCGCCTGAGGCGGGAATTGAACCCGGGTCTCTGGCGCTGTGAGGCAGCAGTGCTAACCACTGTGCCACCGTGCCACCCACAAATATAGTGTGACACAAGGCTTCAGAGCTGAATTGTTACCATCCCCTCCTTGTAAGTGGACTAGGATCATCGAGTCATACAGCACAGAATCAAACCCTTTGGTCCAAGCAATCCATGCTGACATATTCCCAAACTAACCTAGTCCCACCTGCCTGCTCCTAGTCCATATCCTTCCAAACCTTTCCTATTCATGTACTTATCCAAAAGTCTTTTAGACTTTGTAACAGCATCCACATCCACGACTTCCTCTGGATGTTCATTCCACATATGATCCACTTCAAGATACCCCAGCACAGGCAGACAGCCAAACGCACACAAACACACACAGACAGACGCACACACAAACACACACACACAGAGGCAGACAGCCAAACGCACACAAACACACACAGACAGACGCACACACAAACACACACACACAGAGGCAGACAGCCAAACGCACACAAACACACACAGACAGACGCACACACAAACACACACACACAGAGGCAGACAGCCAAACACACACAAACACACACAGACAGACGCGCACACACACACACACACACACACAGAGGCAGACACACACACACACACAGGCAAACACACAGACATATGCACAAATACACACAAAGACAGACACGCAGGCAAACACAGACACACGCACATAAGCACAAATACGCAGGCCAACACACAAACATGCGCAAACACACACAGAAACCGACACATGAACAAACACACACAAAGTGACACAGAATCTCACGCACTGTCCGTTTCCCAGCTCACTGTTTTCCTCCAACTGTACTTTTACAACAAGCCGGCGACTGCTTTATCTGACAGACTGCCACCAGACCTCTGAAAATTTCCCCCGCCTTCTCTTCCTCTCTCCATATCTCACTGTGTGCTCTCCCCCTGTGTATTTCCCTCCTCCCTGTCCCCACCCTGTCCCCTCTCATGTTCCCTCTATTGCATCACAGATCTGGACCCAAGAATTGCACACCCATTACAGCACAGAAGGACCATCCAATCAAGGAGCGTTTCACTTTGTCTCCTTCTCCCTGGAACCCTACACCTCCATCCTTTACAAACACTAATCCTCAATTCCCTCTTCAAATGCTCCGATTGAACCTGGGTCTCTCCTTTGGTGGTGTAGCCAGACCACTGGCTGCAGGAAGGGGTCTCTCCTCATGTCTGCCTCCCTCCTCTCACTCACTGATCGCCCCTCTCATTTCAACCTTTCCACCAGCAGCAACACGATTTTCCCTGATCAGCCCTTCACAACTTTGATACCCCGACAGAATTACCTCTCTGCACTGCAATCTTTCTCATGCAGCATTGTGGTACCTTATCCAAAGCCTCTGCACCTTCCTCAAGTCTACCGCTGGAGACCGTGCTAGTGGTTTATACACATTTGCAACATTGTCCTCCCTGTTTATAGCCCATTACTTCACTGCAAATTTACTCTCAGTTCGTCCTGCATTCTGTTTAGAGTCGTACCCCTTTTTTAAATATTATATCTCAAGTGCTTCTATGCTCCCTCTGTGATTGCTTTGCATTTCTCTGTAAAATTTCTTTGGCTATTTGTCTGTCCATCAGTGTTCACTACCCTCCTCACAGCATTTTTGGATCGAATTCCTACAGCATGGAAGCAGACCATTCGGCCCATCAAGTCCTCGCAACCCGCCGAAGAGCGTCCCACTTAGAACCCCTCCTCCCCCCCAACCCGTCACTCCCCATGGCTAACCCACCTGGCCTGCACACTGGGGGGCAATTTGGCAAGGCCCGTCCACCCTGACCTGCACATCTCCAGACTATGGGAGGAAACTGGAGCACCCGGAGGAAACCCACGCAGACGCGGGGAGAACGTGCAAACTCCACACAGACTGTCGCCTGAGGCTGGGATCGAACCCGGGTCCCTGGTGCCGTGAGGCAGCAGTGCTAATCACTGAGCCACTATGCCCTGGGCTTTGTGTCGCCACTTTCCCTTTTAATGCCATGCACTTCTGGTTTGCTGGCAACCCAATTGTGTGGCTGTTTGACTCATTATCCCCATCAGCCTTCCCTCACCTCAGAAAAATATTCAGTTAAGTTAGTTCTGTTTGATTTGCCTTTGCAAAATCCATGCTGGGTTTCCTCGGTTCCTAACAAAACCTGGATGGGTTTTTGTCTCCAGGTCTTCTTATGACTTTGGATCGAACATGAAGCTTCCTTAGAAAATTGCAGTCAATGAGAATAGGGGGCCCGCTCTCTGCTGGATGATGACGTATCCAGGGCAAAGGAAGGTCATTGGTTATTGGGAGTCCCAGGGCAACGCTGCAGATGGTCCTCAGAGTGACCTTGTGGGCTCAACCATCTCCAACTGCATTGTCAATGAACGTAAAAACAAAAAAGAAAATACTGTGGATGCTGGAAATCTGAGATTAAAACAGAAAGTGCTAGAGAAACTCAGCAGGTCAGGTGTCATTACAGGCACTGTTAGACCTGCTGAGTTCCTCCAAGTTTTGCCTTTGCTTCATCAATGACCCTTCCTCCATCGTAAGGCCGGAAGTGGGGATGTTCACTGATTGCAGAATGTTCAGCACCATTCGCGAGTCCTCAGATATTGAAGCAGTCCGTGTCCAAATGCAAGAAGGTCTGGACAATATCCTCGCTGTTCAAATGTCAGGCAATGATTGTATCCAACAAGGGTGGATCTAACCATCTTCCCCCTGACGTTCAATGGCATTGCCATCACTGAATCTTCCACCATGTTGCGGCTGGACAGGACGTTGGTTAGGCCACTGTTGGAATATTGCGTGCAATTCTCATCTCCTTCCTATTGGAAAGATGTTGTGAAACTTGAAAGGGTTCAGAAAAGACTTACAAGGATGTTGCCAGGGCTGGAGGATTTGAGCTACAGGGTGGGGCTGAACAGGCTGGGGCTGTTTTCCCGGGAATGTCAAAGGCTGAGGGGTGAACTCTTAGAGGTCATGAGGGGCATAGAACGTAGTAAAGTACAGCATAGAACACAGGCCCGTCGGCCCACGATGTTGTGCTGAGGATTATTACTAATCTAAAATAAAATAACCTAACCTACGCACCCCTCAATTCACTACTATCCATGTGAATGTCCAGCAGTCGCTTAAATGTCCCAAATGACTCTGCTTCCCCCACCACCGCTGGCAACGCATTCCATGTGCTCACAACTCTCTGCGTAAAGAACGTACCTCTGATGTTTCCTCTATGCCTTCCTCCTAACACCTTAAAACTATGACCCCCTCATGCCGGTCACTCTTGCTCTGGGGAAAGGTCTCTGGCTATTGACTCCATTACCTTGTACACCTCGATCAGGTCACATCTATTCCTCCTTCTCTCCAGAGAGAAAAGTCCGAGCTTAGTCAACCTCTCTTCATAAAGCATCTTCCTGGTAAACCTTCTTTGCACCCTCTCCAAAGCCTATAGTAGGGCGACCAGAACTGGACACATACTCCAAGTGTGGTCTCACCAGGGTCATGTAGAGCTGCAGCAAAACCTCACGGCTCTTAAACTTGATCCCCCTGTTAATGAACGCCAAAACGCCATATGCTTTCTTAACAACCCTATCCACTTGGGCGGCAGCTTTGAAGACCTCAGTGGTACAGTGGTTAGCACTGCTACCCCACAGGTTCAATTCCTGCCTCAGGCGACTGACTGTGTGGAGTTTGCACATTCTCCCCGTGTCTGCGTGGGTTTCCTCCGGCTGCTCCTGTTTCCTCCCACAGTCCGAAAATGTGCGGGTTAGGTGAACTGGCCATGATAAATTGCCCGTAGTGTTAGGTAAGGGTAAATGTAGGGGTATGGGTGGGTTGCGCTTTGGAGGGTCGGTGTGGACTTGTTGGGCCGAAGGGCCTGTTTCCACACTGTAAGCAATCTAATCTAATCCCTCTGTTCCTCCCCACTGCCAAGAATCCTGTCTTTAATCCTATATTCAGCATTGAAATTCAACCTTCCAAAATGCATCACTTCGCATTTACCCAGGTTGAACTCTATCTGCCATTTCTCAGCCCAGCTCTGCATCCTGTCTACGTCATGCTGCAGCCTTCAGTAGCCCTCTATGCTAATCAATGACATCTCCAACCTTTGTCTTCTCTGCAAATTTACTAACCCACCCCTCAACCTCCTCATCCAAGTCATTTGTAGTTTTTATAAAGAGCAGAGGCCCAAGAACAGAGCCCTGCGGGACCCCATTCAACACTGACCTCCAGACAGAATACTTTCCATCTACAACCACTCTCTGCCTTCTGTCAGCCAGCCAATTCTGAATCCAGATAGCCAAATCTCCCTGTATCCCATACTTCCTGACTTTGTGAATGAGCCTACCATGGGGAACCTTATCAAATGCCTTGCTGAAGTCCACATACACCACATCCACTGCTCGACCATCGTCAACCTGTCTTGTCACCCTCTCAAAGAGCTCAATAAGGCTTGTTAGGCATGACCTGTCCCTTACAAAGCCATGCTGACTGTCTTTAATCACACTATGCTTTTCCCAATAGTCATAAATCCTATCCCTCAGAATTCTTTCCAAAACCTTGCTCACCACAGACCTAAGACCGATTGGTCTGTAATTGCCAGGGATTTCCCTATTCCCCTTCTTGATAAGAGGAACAACATTTACCACCCTCCAATCCTCTGGTATGACTCCCGTGGAGAGTGAGGAAGCAAACATGTTCACCAGCAGCTTAGCAACCTCCTTTCTCACTTCCCGGAACAGCCTGGGATAAATCTGGTCTGGCCCTGGGGACTGATCAATCCTAATGTTTGCCAACGTTTCCAGCACATCAACTTCATCAATCTGGATCTGTCCAAGCCTGGATCCCAGCTCCTCTAAGTTTCCATTCTCAACATTCTTTAGTGAAAACTGAAGCAAAAAAACTCATTTAGGGCTTCCCCTACCTGCTCAGACTCCACCCACAAGTTCCCTCCGCTATCCCTGATTGGCCCTACCTTCTCCCTGATCATTCTCTTATTCCTCATGTATGAGTAAAATGCCTTTGGGGTCTCCCTAATCTTTCTTGCCAAGCCTTTTTCATATCCCCTCCTGGCTGTCCTCAGTCCATTTCTGAGCTCCTTTCTAGCAAGCCTGTAATCCTGTAAAGCTGTGCTAGATCCTTGCTTCCTCCACCTTACATAAACTGCCTTCTTCCTTTTGACGAGAAGTTCCTCTGTTCTCGTCATCCAAGGCTCCTAAACCTTACCCCTTCTTACCTGTCTCAGAGCGACAAATTTGTGCATCACTCACAAGAACTGCTCCTTAAAGAGTCTCCACATGTCTGCTGTCCCCTTTCTATGGAACAATTGCTCCCAATCTGTACTTCCCAACTCCTGCCTGATAGTGTCATAATTTCCTTTTTCCCAATTAAATATCTCCCTTGGTAACTGCTCCTTTCCTTCTCCAAGGCAATGGTAAATGTGAGGCAGTTGTGGTCACTGTGCTCTCCCACCGCAAGATCTGACACCTGTCCTGGTTCATTGCCTAGCACCAGATCCAAAATGGCCTCTCCCCTCGTCGGCCTGTCTACATACTGAGTAAGGAAACCCTCCTGAACACACCTGACAAAAACAGCTCCATCCAAACCACCCGCACTAAGGAGGTTCCAGTCAATAATGGGAAAGTTGAAGTCACCCATAGCAACAACCCTGCTCCATCTGCATTTTTCCAAAATCTGTCAGCCTATGAATTCTTCAATCACCCGACTGCTATTAGCGCATGGATAGGATAAACGAACAAGGGCTTTTCCCTGGGGTGGGGGAGTCCATAACTAGAGGGTTAAAGTTTAGGGTAAGAGGGGAAAGATAAAAAGAGACCTAAGGGGCAACTTTTCTCACACAGAGGGTCGTGCGTGTATGGAATGAGCTGCCAGAGGAACTGTTCGAAGCTGGTACGATCACAGCATTTAAAAGGCATCTGGATGGGCATATGAATAGGAAGGGTTTGGACCAAGTGCTGGCAAATGGGACTAGTTTAGGTTGGGATATCTGGTCGGCATGGACGAGTTGGACCGAAGGGTCTGTTTCCGTGCTGTACATCTCTACGACTCTATGACTCATTAACATGCTGCAGGGTGATCATCGAGCAGAAACCAAACTTGACCATATAAATGCAGTGGCTACAAGAACAGATCAGAGGCTGCCAATTCTGTGGTGTGTAGCTCACCTCCTGACTCCCTACAGCCTGTCCCCAAAGTGCAAGTCAGGAGTGTGATGGAATACTCCCCACTTGCCTGGATGAGTACAGCCCCAACAACACTCAAGGACAAAGTAGCCCAGCATCCAATCATCTGCCTTCCCCAGGAATGGACAGTGTGAACCATCTACAAGATGCATTGCACAACTCAACAAGCCTCCCTTGATAGTCCCTTTCAAAACTCATGGCTTCTAACATTTTGCAAGTCAAGGGCAGCAGATACATGGAAATTCCCCTCCAAGTTCCATTCCACTTGGGCTTGGAACTACATCGCTGTTCCTTTATTGCCTTGGGTCAAAACATTTTGGACTCCCTTCCTAATAGCCCTGAGGGTGTATTTTCTCCCCCTGTCCTGGCCACTACTGACTGCAGTAGTTCAAGAAGGCAACTCACCAACACCGTCTGAAGGTAACTGGTCTTATCGATGGTGTGAACAAGGAGTAAATTAATCTATGTTTGTCAAGTGACTGTTAATCTCATCCACAATTTGCACCATTACTTTCCCCTGCATCCTATTCGGTCCTTTGGAATTAAGTACACCCAGCCCTTCCAATGCCTCCTCTTACTCAATCACTCAACCATCCAGTGGCTCAGTTAATTAGCCTGTGCACAGGATGTGGGTATCACTTGCAAGGCCAGTACTTGTTGCCCTGGATAAGTCAGCCTACTGAGCCATTCAGAGGGCAGGTTAAGACCTCACCACTTTTTGCTGAGGGTTTGGAGTCACATGCAGACCAGAGAAAGTTGGCAGATTCCCTGTCCAAAAGAGTATTAATGAAACAGGTTTCATACCAACTGATGGTTAGCTCCTTATAATTCTAAGTCTTGATTTCACTTCCAGGTGTTAATTAGTTGAATTTAAACTGCACCAATTGCTGTATTGGGATTTGGACCATATTAACCTGGGAGTCTAGTCTGATGACATTACTGCAACAACACCACCTTCCACCTTGACTCCGACTTTAGCTTCAATTTCCTCCTGGCACTTATTACCACAGCCCATGTCCTCAGTCTCTCTCTCTCTCTCTCTCTCTCTCTCTCTCTCTCTCTCCCCCCCCCCCCCTTCCTAATTGTTCCCACCTCTTCTTTTACAACCTTTTACTATTTAAGTACCTCAAGCGGACATTTAGATTCCCATTTTAATTAACTGCCCCTGTTTTCTCCTGCTCTCTCTTTGCCTCTCATCTATATGCCACTGACCCTCTGAGCTTTGAATATTCGACTATCTGTTACAACCTAGTGTTGGTCGAACATGCTAATTTGCTGTTTTATCTCACTATCCAACTCCAGCTTTGGTTTCCTGCATACTCACCAACTCCGCCCCCCCACCACCACCACCACCGACCCCTCCCCCCCCCCCCCCCCCCACCCACTACCCTCCCACACACAGGCTGTAAGTGGCTCATCCCAATTTGTCTGAGGACAGCTGTATTCTCAATCGATTGAAATCAACCACCTTCTGATTAAGTGTTTTGAATCTAACTTCCTCCTTGGTCTTTTCCACAGTTAACCTGAACCTTCAGATACAATGTTCACAGTCCCCTAAGTCTTTCCCACTGACTCTTGATCCATTTGATTCCTCCCTCAGGGCCAAATGAAGCAACGTCTCTTTCCTGGTTGAGCAGAAGAATGATCAAAAAAGCCCTTAATCACATTACTTCTATAAGCCTTTCGAACTTGCCCCATACCACTACTCAATAGTCCTTGCACCCTTCAGTAATTTGCCCCTCTCTCTCTCTCTTTCCCTCCCCCTCCCTTCCTATTTCTGTTTCTCTGTTCTTCCTCACATCTCTCCCTTTCCAGGACCTTCTCTCTCTCTCTCTCTCTCTCTCTGTTTCCTTTTTTCTCTCCCTTTACTTTTCAATCTCCCGTTCTCACTTGCTGGTTTTGCTCTTGTTCTCTGTTACTCTGACAAGTCCTCTCACTCCAGCCCATCTCTCGTCACCCTCTCCACCCCTCGTCTTCTCTCTCTCTAACCCGTGCTCTCCTCCGCTCTCTCTCTCCCCCGTCCTCTTGCCTTCTCCCTCTCACCTTCTCTCTCTCGAACCTTTCCATCCTCACCCTTTCTGTTTCCCTGGCTCCTTCACCTCTCTCTCTCTCTCTCTCTCTCTCTCTCTCTCTCTCTCCCCTCCCTTGCCAAGACACCTCAATGATGGTTGATACAGCTGAAACAGTTCTCAGGAAGTCACATTTTGTCTTCTGGAGCATGTCACATCACTACATAAAAAATACTCCACCAGGAACCACAAATATCAGTGACCACAAACCAAAAACTCCCACGCTGGAGCTGACAATTCATGGTGACGTCCAGTGCAGGAGTGCTGCACTGTCGGTGGTGCTATCTTTCAGACTTTCAAAACCCACCTCCCTTCTCAGGTAGATGCTAAACGTTCCCTCAGCCATTTTTTCAGGGTAGGTCAGGACATTGTTGAACAGTGAACAGCCCTGAGCCCTCCGTCATACATATTAAAATGGATTGTGGTAGATTTTGGTAGGTACAGCAGGTTAAAAAAAAAATCAAAATTTGAAGCCAGTTTTACATCTAAACATAGAAAATAGGCGCAAGTGTCGGCCATTCGGCCCTTTGAGTCTATTCCACCATGCATTGTGAGCATAGTTGTTCATCCAACTCAGTACCCTGTTCCTGCTTCCCCTTTGACTCCTTTAACCCTAAGTACTTTATCCAATTCTTTCTTGGCCTCAAGTGTTTTCTGTAGAAGTGAATTCCACTCTCTGGGTAAAAAAATGTCTCCTCATAACAATCCTGTAAGGTCTACCCTCGGTCCTCAAGTTATATTTCTCGTGTAAAGTAAACAGGAATGTAATTCAGAGAGCTATCGGGCAGACTATAAGACATAGGAGTGGAAGTGAGGCCATTCAGCCCATCGAGTCCACTCCGCCATTCAATCATGGCTGATGGGCATTTCAACTCCACTTACCCGCACTCTCCCTGTATTCCCTTAATTCCTTCCAAGATTAAGAATTTATCAATCTCTGCCTTGAAGACATTTAACATCCCGGTCTCCACTGTGCTCCGTGGCAATGAATTCCACAGGCCCGCCACACTCTGGCTGAAGAAATGTCTCCGCATTTCCGTTCGAAATGGACCCCCTCTAATTCTGAGGCTGTGCCCACGGTCCTAGTCTCCCCGCCTGACGGAAACAAATTCCCAGCGTCCACCATGCATTATCTTGTAAGCTTCTATTAGATCTCCCCTCAACCTTTTGAACTGTAACGAATACAATCCCAGGATCCTCAGCTGTTCATTATACGTTAAACCTACCATTCCAGGGATCGTCCGTGTGAATCGCCCCTGGACACGCTTCCATGCCAGTAGGTCCTTCCTGAAGTGTGGGGCCCAAAACTGGACACTATATTGTAAACAGGGCCTAATCAGAGCTTTATAAAGTCTCAGTAGCAGTGAGTCAATGCTGGTGTACTCCCCTGAGGGAGACAGCTCCAATCTAATGATGACGGCATTGCAGGTTGTGGTACCTGATCGGTGTGAATCGGGTAAGTGGCATTGAAATGGCCATCAGCCGTGATTGAATGGCAGAGTGGACTCAAAGGGCCGAATGGCCTTACTCTGTCTTATTGTCTTATAGCTCTCTGGAATTATATCCCCCTCTGCTCTGCCTGTGTGCGTTTTGTTTAATTTACTCCTGGGCGCACCCGACTAGCCAGCATTTACTGTCCGTCCCTCGTCTCTGGGAGATTCGGTGAGGAGGAGCCTCACGACACCGTTGAGCCCCCAACATTGGTATCTGTGGTTCCTGCTGGAATACTTTCATTTTGCGATATGTGTCGGCTCGTGCTCCAGAAGATAAACTGCGATTTCCTGAAAAAAACCCGCTTCAGCCACTCCCGATTTCTACTGGAGAGACAAAAATAAAAACAGCAGATCCAAAGTGGACAGGCAGGAGGCTGGAAGAACACAGCAAGCCAGGCAGTGTCAGGAGGGGGAGGAAGATCAGGACCTCGATAAACAGTGAGCTGCCCTGACCCCCCCTCCATCATACATATTAAAATGGATAGCGGGAGGTCTCGATCAGGTAAAGTCAAGCCGCAAATTTTGAAGCCAGTTTTACACCTAAACAGGAAATAGGAGCGAGTGTAGGCCATTTGACCCTTTGAGTCTGTTCCACCCCGGTCCTGAAGAAACGTTACACCCGAAATGTCGACTTCTCCCCCTCCTGATGCTGCCTGGCCTGCTGTGTTCTTCCAGCCTCCTGCCTGTCGACTCACGATTTCTACTGGAGTCGTCATCCTTCCAGAAGTATGTGGTCTGCCGACACACTGTCTCCACAATAGGCCCATAAAATCACGGGCCGACGTTGGTATGGGATCCAGGGGACTGATGTTGCAGATAAGAGCAGAGCCAGCACTCGGCCTTGATACCAGGTGACTGGAGATTGGCATAGAAGGTAAGGAGACTGGCCCCTTCATTTAAAGAATAGGCACAATTTCAGAGGACATTTTGCAAAAGGGGGGAGCCAACATTTGAAGCTAGTGGTAACTAGTGCAGATTGCGTAGCGACCCATGTGGTTCATTCATGCTCTTTCGGGAAGGAAATCTGCCCTCCTTCTCTGGTCTGGCCAACACGTGACTCCAGACCCACAGCGACATGGTCAACGTCTTGGCCATAGCAGCAGCTGCCATTCCAGAAGGCGAGGTCATAGCTTTAGGGGATTTAAGACCGAGATGAGGCGGCATCGTGTCTCCCAAAGGGTCATGAACCTGTGGAATTCTCTATCTCAGGAGCAGGAAATAGAAAGTTAATTAGCAATGGCTTCAAGAGTTGTGGGGAGCGGGCAGGAAAGTGGAGTGGAGGCTGAGATGAGATGAGCCCTGACCGTGTTCAATAGCAGAAGGGGCTGAATGGCCTACTCCAGCTCCTTACACAGACCAGGTAAGGACAACAGAATCCTCTCCCTGATTAGTGAACCAATAATCCATGGTACATGCTGTCACTGCAACTTGTTCATAATTGCAGACTTATTGATGCAATTTAAATTCAACTAGCTGCTATGATAGTGGGGATTTGAATTACTTGTTCCAGTGACATTTCCACTGTGCCACTGTCTCCTTCCAAGCATTTATGCAGACACTTTCGGCACAGTGTGGTCCCAATGAGACTGTGAACGGTGCAATACGTGCGCTGTGACCCGGGTGGAGGGCTAACTGCTGTCTCTCATATCCCCCTGCCCTTCCTCTGGCCAGCGGCTGGGTGACTTTCTCCGCTCCCTGCTGGTGGCAGTAGGTAGAGGTCACCGGTTCAGCTCTCTCTCTCTCAATGGGGAAAAGGTGCTGGTGGGTGTGTTGGTGGAGGGGGAGAGGTGTTCGCAAAGGCCGGTTTGTCTTCGTGTGCTCCTGACATGCGTCCCTTCGCCCAGAATCAAGGAGACGCCGTCCGGGAAAAGATCGAAAACGCTTTCAACGACCTGCGGAAGTTTCTAGAGAAGGAGGAAGGCATCATCAAGGGACAGGTCGAGATGCAAGAGGAGCATTTTCTGCAGCAGCTGGAGGAAAGCGCCACTCAAAGTGGAGGGAACCCCGTCACCGTCGAGCACTTAATCGCGGATATTAAAAAGAAGTTACCTCAGGAAGATATCCCCCTGCTTAAGGTGAGGAGACTGGCCTCTTCATTTTAAGAATAGGGACAATTTCACAAAGCGTGTGACTCACTTTGCAAAAGGGGGGAGCCAACAGTTGAAGCTAGTGGTAACCAGTGCCGATTGCGTAGTGACCCGTGTGGTTCATTCATGCTTTTTCGGGAAGGAAATCTGCCCTCCTTCTCTGGTCTGGCCAACATGTGACTCCAGACCCACAGCGACATGATTGACGCTTAACTGCCCCCTTGGGACATAAATGCTGGCATAGCCAGCGATGCCCATCTCCCGTGAATAGATATTAAAGATACATTGACAGTGATGATGGATTTAGGTGTGTGTGGGGGGGGGGGGGGGGGGGGGTAGCGTTGGTTAAATGGGCCATAAGGTTTGTTTATGTGCTATATATAACATGTAATTTTATGCTATATGAGAGGAGAACACTAATTCTTCGGTTAATTAAGACACTTGCTTGAAGAATGCACCAGTTAGTGACGATTGGCAGTTAACCACCAGAACTTCTTTCTACTGAATCAAGTCAAGTGCTATCCCTTATTTCTAAAGGGGCCATCGAGAGCTTGCACTGAATGTGTATCAAGTCTTGGCCAGTGTTGGTATGGGATCCAGGGAACTGATGGTGCAGATAGGAGCAGAGCCAGCACTTGGTGTGTATAGTTCTGTCTCAATCTTATTAAAAAAAGGACAAGGAGACTCAGGTGAAAAGAAGATTTACAAAGATTATACCGAGAATGTGTTGACATGTTGACGATGCTGTTCCTTTAGCAAGGCTATGTTGTTCTTGGGGTTTTTATTTCCCCTCAGGAGGTCGTAAATGCACAGGTTCTGAAATGTCTGGGCTTGGATGGGTTTTAGGGCCAGTTTGATTATAGCTAACAGATACTGCCTCAGGCAAAAGGCTTTCAAGTTTAAAAAAATACTCTTGCACAGTGAAAGGGGAGCGGCCAGTTCTCCCAGCTCAAACATTTCCCTGGTTTGATTTGACCTTTAGCAGCATGCCTATTCACTGAAAGTAGTCAGGCAGTGCTGGACCCCGAGAGGCAGGTCCAGGCTGGTCCTCTCTCTCTCTCTCTCTCTCTCTCTCTGCCCTCTCTCCTGTAAGACCCTGGGTTTGATCTTACCTTTTGTGCCGAGGTGTGTTTATGGGGATTGTTGCAAGTATTGGGAGCAGCATCATTAAGGTGGGGTAATCTGCTGGGTTGGAGGAGAAAGTGAGGACTTGCAGATGCTGGAGATCAGAGCTGAAAATGTGTTGCTGGAGAAGCGCAGCAGGTCAGGCAGCAGCCGAGGAGCAGGAGAATCGACGTTTCGGGCATCAGCCCTTCAGGAAGAAGGGCTGATGCCCGAAACGTCGATTCTCCTGCTCCTTGGATGCTGCCTGACCTGCTGCGCTAATCTGCTGGGTTCTTTGGGTCGTTTAACCTATTCTGTAAATAAATTCTGTTTTGTTTAAAACAAAGTGGTTTTAGCAGCTGCATCCCTCCTGGAATATCCGCATTACACCTGGTTAAGACAACGAACAAAGTGTGAGTCTGGAAATGTTTTTTTGGTAGGGGGGAGGGGTGGGGGTCTGGCCCTGTCCATAATAGAATAAACATTGGGAAAGGACTGTGTTGCTGGATCAACTCGGAATTGCAAAAGTGAAGGCTGAGGGATGACCTAACAGATGTGACTAAAATTCTGAAAGATTTGGAATTCAGGTGGCGAGAGAGAATGTTTTCTCTCGTGGTGGGGGGGGATCTACAGTCTGTCAATATAAGGCAGGAAATCGAATGGGGAATTCGGAAAGAATCTCTTTATTCAGTTGGTGTCGAGCAGGTGAAATTCACCCCCGCAGGATAAAGTGGGTAGTGTAGAATCACAAAAGGCAGTGCGTCCCAGAGGGGATCATGCTGATACCCCACTTTGAGAGGTGACAATCGTTGCGACTCCAAATGTGAGGCAGTGGAGGGGGGGGGGATGTGGAAACGCACGCGAGACTGAGGGCCTTCCAGCCCAGGTTCGGGGGTTTCCCTGTCAGAGTCGCTCACAGTTGTAACACCATCAGAGCCCTGGGCTGGCCACCGAGGCTCGGGACCCCAAAATCTCAAACCCACGACCCCATCGGTTGTCCTGAACCCCTTTCCGATTTAAGGAGAAGCTGCACAAGCAGTTGACGGAGGGTCATGACGGATGAGGAAAGTTGAGAGGCATCTTGTGTGGAATATGAATGACCCCTCTCTGTGCCATTTACCCTGTGAAGGATGATACAACACAGAGACAAGGCAGTGGCAATGCCATTGAACGCTTCATTCAGCACCCCATCCCCCACCTTGACCAACGTTCTGTGTTTGAATCCCACTCTGAAAGATGATTAAAATGTGAATTTAGTAAAAATCCAGAATAAGAGAGCTGGCCCTGATGGTGACCGTGTAACCATTGTTGTAAAAACCCATCTGGTTCACTAACACCCCTTTCAGTAAAGCAGATTTGCCATCCTTACCCGACCTGGTCTCCATGTGTCTTCAGGCCCACAGTCAATGTGGTTGACTATTGACTGAGCTTTAGGCGATTCGAGACGAATAATAAATGTTGGCTCACATCCAGCAAACAAATCAACTAAGAGAATCTCCCGGATTTCTGACAGATACTTAGAGTCATAGAGATATAGAGATGTACAGCATGGAAACAGACCCTTCAGTCCAACCCGTCCATGCCGACCAGATATCCCAACCCAATGTAGTCCCATCTGCCAGCACCCGGCCCAAATCCCTCCAAACCCTTCCAATTCTTATACCCACGATGTAGCTTCAGTTGCTGTTTGAAGAAATGAGTTCTAACCTCTGACCTGAGAAATCTGTTTCTAATATTTCAACTGGGCCCCGGGGACCCAGACTCCCAACATAGCTTCTTCCATCCACCAACTGCGCCCCTTAGGAGCTTAAATACTTCATTCCTATCACCCTGTAAACCTGTGTGGAATTCTCTCACACCCAGGGCTGTGGAGGCCAAGCCACAGAATATAGTTAAGAACGAAATACATTTATCAACACATATGGCTTGGGAGGGAGCATTCCATCTCTAAAGGGAAGCTGGATAAACTTGGGATATTTCTTTTGGAGCAAAGAAGGGTGGGTGGGGACCTCAGAGAGGTGCACACAATTATGAGGAACATGAACAGGGTGAATAGATATCAGCTGTTCCCCTTAGCTGAAGGGTCAACAGCAAGGGGGAATAGATTTAAAGTGAAAGGCAGGAGGCCTAGAGGCGATTTTGAGGAATGTTCTTACACTCAGAGGGGAATGGGGGGTCTGGAGTGCACTACCAAAGGGGGATAGTTAAGGCAGGAGACCTCACAACCTTTAAAAGGTGAACACTTGAACTGTCATAATATTGAAGGCCAATGGCCTAGTGTGGGTAAGTGGGACCAGAGTAGGTAGTAGTGTTTTTTTGGTGGTCAGAGACTTGATGGGCTGAAGGGCCTCTTCTGTGGTGTATGATTGTATGATTCTGAAATGGGGTATATGGGGAGAGGCAGTGGAATATGGCCTTCAGATGGAAAATCAGTCATGATTATACTGAATGCAGGCTTGATGGTCCAAATGGCCTACACTTGCTCCTCTTTTCAATGTTGCCATTTAACTTTTTAAGTTCGAGAGGCAACAGCCTTAGTATGGGTCAGCTCTCCTTACAATTTAACCATTGAAATCTCAGCACCATTCCAGTTAATCTACAGTCCACTGAGATACAGACATTAAGCACTTAATCTGAGTACATGTGAGGTATTGCATTTTGGTAATAGAGACAAGGACAGGATTTAGATAATTAATGGTAGGGCTCTGGGTAGTATTATGGAACAGAGAGACATAGGAGTTCAGGCACATAATCCCTTTGTGCTGTTTACAACACAGTCTTGGTTTCAAGCAGAACTCATCGCTTGCTGGACCTGCACACTAGCCTTTTGCGATTCATGCACTGGTTCACCCAGATCCCTCTGCATCTCAGAGCTCTGCAGACTCTCACTGTTTCACTTCTTCTTCACAATAAATGGGCAATTTTACCTTGCACCACTGGGAGACCGAGTAGTTGAAGAAGATGTTTAGCACGCTTGCCTTCATTGTTCAGGAGTTGGGACATCACACTGAGTTTGTACAGGACGTTGGCGAGGCCTCTTCTGGAGTACTGTGTCCAGTACTGGTCATCCTGTCATAGGAAGGATATTATTAAATCGGGAAGGGTTCAGAAAAGGATATTGCCAGGAATGGAGAGTTTGAGAGGCAGAAAAAGACTGGGAGTTTTTTTCACTGGAGTGTAGGAGGTTGAGGGGTGACCTTATAGAGGTTTGTAAAATCATGGGAGGCATGGATAGGGTGGCCTGCCAAGGGTCTTTTAGGAAGAAAGTGAGGACTGCAGGTGCTGGAGATCCGAGCTGACAATGTGTTGCTGGAAAAGCGCAGCAGGTCAGGCAGCATCCAAGGATTCCTGAAGAAGGGCTCATGCCCGAAACGTCGATTCTCCTGCCCCTTGGATGCTGCCTGACCTGCTGCGCTTTTCCAGCAACACGTTTTCAGTTCTGCAAAGGGTCTTGGGAGATTCAAACCTAGGGGGCACATTTTTAAGGTGAGAGGTGTTTGGAATGAACTTGCTAAGGACGGAGTGGATGCAAGTCGAGTTACAATGTCGAATAAACATTCAGATAAGTACATAAATAGCAAGGGGATGGAGGGATGTGGGCCAGGAGCAGGCAGGCGGGACTGGTTCAGTTTAACAGCATTGTCGGTGTAGACCAGTTGAACCGAAGGGTCTGTTTCCGTGCTGTATGACTCTGTTACCCTGATCACGAATAAATATGAAGCATTGAATGCTGGTCAGCTTTGAGTTTGGTTGCCCGTCACTGCCACTGTTTTGTACTGACATTCCCCCCCCCTTTCTTTGTATTTTAGAACATCGGTGCGATTTTTGACAAGTGAGTGACCTCTCGCTGTGTGTGTCCTTTTCTGCTGTTCCATTCTTTCCTGGCAACAGTCCCTTTGTGCTATTTACAACACAGTCTTGGTTTCAAGCAGAACTCATCGCTTGCTGGACCTGCACAGTGGCCTTTTGCGATTCATGCACTGGTTCACCCAGATCCCTCTGCATCTCAGAGCTCTGCAGACTCTCACTGTTTCGCTGCTTCTTCACACTAAATGGGCAAATTTTGCGTTTTTCCACATTATACCCCAATCGCCAGACCTTTGCATACTCGCTGAACTGATTTATATTCTTACTTAGCCTCCCTCTGTCATCATCGCAGCTTATTTTTCTACCTCATTTTATGTGATTCGAAAATTTAGCAACCATACCTTTGGTAGGCTTCATTTATAACAATGGTTAAAACGTTCAGGCTCCAACACCTCTCCATGTGACACACCACACATCACATCTTCCCAAGCAGGAAATGACTTGCCTTATACTTACTGTAATTAGCCAAGTTTCTATCGATGTTACTCTCCATACCACCAACCTTTATTTTCCACAATAACCTTTAAGGTGGTATGTTACCATAAGCCTCATGGATATCTAAAACACTCACTGCTTCCCCTTTACCCACTGCACAAGTTATTTCTTCAAAGCACTCTAATGAATTTGTTCAACCTGATTTCCCTTTGACAAACTATGGTGTATTGAATTCTCATATAGGCTGTAATGTAATGTCCTTCAAAATAGCTTCTAACATTCTCACTACGACACATATTAGGCGACGTGGTCTTGAGTTCCCTGTTTGGTGTCTCCCTCCCTTTTTGAATAAAGGAGTTACATTCACTGCGTTCTAATCTAATGATGCCTCTCAGGCAATTTTTTTTCACCTTTTTTAAACATTTCCCCCCACACTAAGGCCTAACAGTGGTAGTGCTTATTTTTCCCCAGTGCCCATGTTATGTGTGTGCAGGTGTCAGACACAGTGAGGTACAACAAGCCTGTAAATCTTTATTTGTATTCCACCACCAGGAAAAAAGGAAACAGTCGAGTGACCAGTGTCAAGCAGTGCCCTTCTCGAGAGAGAGACAGGACAATGCTACATGATCAAATAGAGAAGGGAAGGGCAGGGATTAAATCAAAATAGAGGGGGAAATAATACACTCCACCCCATGCGGTGCCCACCTCTCCCTGAATAGGTCAAGGGGTGTTGGTGGACACCACGTGCTCCTTCTCCAGAGACACCCGGGCTCTGACATAACCGCAGAAGAGGGGGGCAGGCAGTCGGCCCTAACGACCCCCTTCCATGGCCTGCTGCCTGGCCCTTTCAGGCATTTTAGGAAATTAGATGCATCAATTAGCTCACTGAACTCTTTTAAGGTCCGAGAATGAATTCATTTGGGACTGAGGAATTTATCAGTCTGCAGCTCCAAATGTTTGTTCAGTGTCACTGACCTGGTGCTTATCATTTTCCTAGATCCCTCCCTCTATTCCATTTCCTGCAGCTTGCAGGATGTAGCTTGTGTTATTTACAGTGAAGATGAAGACAAAATACATGTTCAATTTATCTCGCAACTCGTGGTTACCATTAATTCTCCCAAATTACTTTGTCAACCACCAAAGTTTATTCTTTTACCTTTATACAGCATATTCATAGAAACGCTCACTGCCTGCTTTATATGTTTATCAAGCTTTCTCTCACTATTATTTCCTTCTTATTAATCTTTTCATCATTATTTCTGTTTTGATCATATTCTGTCCAAATGTCTGATCTGTCTTTGTGCACTTAGATGCTTGTTCTCTTTAACGTTTTTTTTTAATTTAAACATGGATAATGGGTCCATTTCTGGGATTGTCATTATTCGTTGGAATGTTTCTATTTTGTGTATTCTGAACTATCCCCTCAAATACACATCATTGTATCTCTATTCAGTTATCCTTTAACATAGTTTACAAGCTCACCTTATCTAACTCTGCTCCCCTGCCCTCTTAATTGCCCTTAATTCAGTTTAAAATGCTGGTATTGGACTCCGTCTTCCCTCCCTCAGATTCACTTTAAAATTCAATTGGATTAATAACTCCCGCTGCACAGTGGTAGGGCGGGGGATAGAAAAAACTGAATAAACAGCGGATTCAGAATCTCCGCACTTTCGGGACTGACTTCAAGTGGACTGTGCACAAGTAAATAAAGGGTGTTGTGATCGCTGCTGCCCGGGGAGATCGTTAATTAATTCTATCTCAGCGCGCAATGCCAGGTTTACTATAGCTTGCTCTCTGATGGGATCCAGAATGTGCTGTTCCAAGAAACTATCCAGAGACTTTAGCTGAGCTCCTTCGTTCACCCGTCTGACTTTCCAGATTAAAATCTTTCTGATAAACTCCAGTTTATGCTCCACCTGCTGAGGGGTTACCAATAGGAGTCCAGCACACCGTTCTGTCAGTGGCCTCTCACTCTGTTATTTCTCGTCTCTAACCGAACTGTTTCCACATCCCGCTTTCCCGAACTCTCTAATGTGCTAATACCATCATTCATTTAAAAAAAAACCCTTTTCCCTAGCCTCCTGTCCTTCCTAAATATACTCCAGCTTTCAAAATTCAGGTCCCTATCCGTGTCATCCTGCAGCTGTATCTCTGTAATAACTATCGGATCATACTCACTTATTGCAGTTATTTATGGACAATCTCCGTTCAGTACATGTGCTTTGATTTTAATGCTACATACACTCAAATAGAGGGCCTTTCTTTTTATCTCGTTGTTGGCTAGCCTTATTTGCTGATACATTTTCTGATTCTTGCTCCCTATCCATCCCTGTCACAGTCTATCATTACCCATCTTTCTCTCTCGCCTGGCCTCCAACGCTTGATCAGGCGAAAGTGAGGACTTCAGAAGCTGGAGATTAGAGTCAAGATCGGAGTGGTGTTGGAAAAACACAGCAGCTCAGGCAGCATCCCAGGAGCATTCCTGATGAAGGGCTTTTGCCTGAAACATCAATTTTCCTGCTCCTCGGATGCTCCCTGGCCTGGCTGTGCTTTTCCAACACCACTCTAATTTTGACTCGACTGCTTGTTCACCTCATCTGCGCCAAGGGCATTCCTTGCCCCCAGCCTTTATTTTAAAATATTCTCTCTCTCTCTCTCTCTCTCTCTCTCTCTCCCTCTCCCTCCCTCCCTAGTTGTGAGCCTTGCTTGAACACCAGGTGGGGGGTTAGGTGTAGACTATCCAAAGGTTCAGATCTCACATTCCCTCGTGTTGGTTCTGGTGCCCCTTGAACTAGAGCCCTCTTCTACAGTGAAAGTGGGTACTGCAGATGCTGGGGATCAGAGTCAAGATTAGAGTGGTGCTGGAAAAGCACAGCAGGTCAGGCAGCATCCCAGGAGCAGGATGTTTCCTGATGAAGGGCTTTTGCCTGACCTGCTGTGCTTTTCCAGCACCACTCTAATCTTGACCCTCTTCTCCTACACCAGTCTTAGAGCCGCGTATTAAATTCTCTAAATTTATCTGCACATAACTCAGAGATGATCCCCTCTGAGGTTCTGTTTCTTAATTCAGTGCCAGCCCATCACATTAACCTTTTCCCCTAGTTCTAGGTCTGTTGTCAGCAGCTCCACGGACCGTGACTGCCGTTGCAAGTCCCTTGCTGGCCGTGAGGAGATGTCCTGAGTCCTGGCTCCGGACAGGCCACAGAGTCATCGAGACTCAGGCCTTTCTCCAAAGAAATGGGGGCATTCCCGCTCACTCTCCTCCACAACCTCGGTATTCCTGGTTGCTCCCCGTACTTGAATGGCTCATCTGCACCAGTGCCATGCTCAGTTTGCTCATCCACCCTACAGCTCCCCACCACCACCCCAGAGAGCCAGAAAATTTACTAAACCCCTGCAAAGGCTGATCAAACCCGACCCGAAAGGGTGTGACTGCCTTCTGGTATAAAGCAAGTGGGTGACTTGCCTTCTCCCTGATGTGTCTCAGTCTCTGCACGTCCACCTCCAGCTCATTAACTCTGAGCCAAACCCCCACCCCCCAACCCTTAACACTTAAGCCGCAAATGTGTTTGTCCAAGGGGCATCTGTACTGGCATCCAGGAGCTCCCACATACCGTAGCCGTGACACACAACCTGTCCTGGCATCCTGGCTGTGTTTCACTAACTCCTTAATCAGTTTTATTGGTTTGGTTTCCTTGTTTATCAACTGCGCTGTTGTAGCACATTAAACCTTTTAACCATTACTCTGAACCTTTGGATAGTCTACACCTAAACCCCACTTGATGTTCAAGTGAGGCTCACAACTAGGGAGAGAGAGAGAGAGAGAGAGAGAGAGAGAGAGAGAGAGAATTTTAAAATAAAGGTTGGGGGCAAGGAATACCCATGGGCAGGTGAGGTAATCAAGCAGTAGAGTCAAGGTTAGAGTGGTGCTGGAAAAAGCGTAGCAAGTCAGGCAGCATCCGAGGAGCAGGAAAATCGACGTTTCAGGCAAAAGCCCTTCATCAGGAATGCTCCCCGCACCCACCAGGCAGAGGGAACCGATTAATCAAGGGCGAAAAAGTTGGCAGCACAAGCAGAGGAGCACCTCCTTCCCCTAATGACTCCACACCCCCGCCCAATCTCTAAACTCCCAGCACTCTGTTCTAAGCCAGACTCTGTGCTAAGTCACACAGAGATGCCTGGTTATATGCGCTCCCTAAAGAAAAGTACTGGCTCACCCCAGCCACCAAAGAGTAGCTTTGCTCAATGTTAACTGGTCTTCCAGTGGTGACCTTATAAAACCCTGTCCAATGTTGGGAAGTTTAGAACAGAAACGTGAGATTGCAGCCAAATGGGAACCACAAACAAAAATCAGCTGTTTGCAAAGAGTTTAAGATTTCTTCAGTCACAAATGCTGGCATCTCATGCTCTGAAACCCCCTCTCTTAAATCTCTCCAGTGCCTTCACATCCATCCGAAAGTCCGTCAAGAGTACCATCAAAAACTCTAGGCCAGTCTTAACACGAGTTCAACACCACCTCCGAGCTCTAGTAAACTATGTCCTTACCAATACAGCTCAGCTAATGCCTGCACTGTTAGCCACTCTCTGACCCTGTCAATGCCTCCTTCAATGACTTCTACACATGACCCTTAGGGCCCTATAGTCCTGCACCTCCATTGGAGCTATATACATTGCATTACATGATCCTTGCACGTTCTCCTCGACCGGTAATCAATTCTCGGTGAATCTGTAATCTCCCTGTTCCTGACAGGTCGGGAAACTTGTTGAGGAAGCCGAAGGATTTGCCAATAGATCTGAGCCAGGGAGGATTCAATGTCCCTCTGCAGTATGCCGTGTGGAAGAGGATGTTCAAACACATTGAACCAGGTAAGGCTGCCTCACAGGAGAGGGCGAGCAGCACGCTGTGGTGAGTGGGCCAGGCTGCAGGAGCTAGGGAGGTTAACAGAGGCATAGGGTATTCATTACACAGTCAGAGGGTCAGTACTGAGGGAGTGCCACACTGTCAGATGGTCAGTACTGTGGGAGTGCTGCACAGTCAGAGGGTCAGTACTGAGGGAGTGTCGCACTGTCAGAGGGTCAGTACTGAGGGAGTGCCGCACTGTCAGAGGGTCAGTACTGAGGGAGTGCCGCACTGTCAGAGGGTCAGTACTGAGGGAGTGCTGCACAGTCAGAGGGTCAGTACTGAGGGAGTGCCGCACAGTCAGAGGGTCAGTACTGAGGGAGTGCTGCACTGTCAGAGGGTCAGTACTGAGGGAGTGCCGCACTGTCAAAGGGTCAGTACTGAAGGAGTGCCGTGTTGTCAGAGGGTCAGAACTGAGGGAGTGACGCACTGTCAGAGGATCAGTACTGAGGGAATGCTGCACTGTCAGAGGGACAGTATTGAGGGAGTGCCGCACTGTCAGAGGGTCAGTACTGAGGGAGTGCCACACCGTCAGAGTGTCAGTACTGAGGGAGTGACGCACTGTCAGAGGGTCAGTACTGAGGGAGTGCCGCACTGTCAGAGGGACAGTACTGAGGGAGTGACGCACTGTCAGAGGGTCAGTACTGAGGGAGTGTCGCACTGTCAGAGGCCCATTACTGAGGGAGTGCCGCACTGTCAGAGGGTCAGTACTGAGGGAGTGCTGCACAGTCAGAGGGTCAGTACTGAGGGAGTGCCGCACTGTCAGAGAGTCAGTACTAAGGGAGAGCTCCACTGTCAGAGGGTCAGAATTGAGGGAGTGCCGCACTGTCAGTGGGTCCTTCCTGAGGGAGTGCAGCACTGTCAGAGGGTCAGTACTGAGGGAGTGCTGCACTGTCAGAGGGTCAGTACTGAGGGAGTGCTGCACTGTCAGAGAGTCAGTACTGAGGGAGTGCCGCACTGTCAGAGGGTCAGTACTGAGGGAGTGCAATACTGTCAGAGAGTCAGTATTAAGGGAGAGCTCCACTGTCAGAGGGTCAGTACTGAGGGAGTGCCGCACTGTCAGAGGGTCAGTACTGAGGGAGAGCTCCACTGTCTGAGGGTCAGTACTGAGGGAGTGCCGTAGTGTCAGAGGGTCAGTACTGCGGGAGTGCCACACCGTCAGAGGGTCAGTACTGAGGGAGTGCTGCACTGTCAGAGGGTCAGTACTGAGGGAGTGCCGTAGTGTCAGAGGGTCAGTACTGAGGGAGTGCCGTAGTGTCAGAGGGTCAGTACTGAGGGAGTGCTGCACTGTCACAGGGTCAGCACTGAGGGAGTGCTGCACTGTCAGAGGGTCAGTCCTGAGGGAGTGCCGCACTGTCAGAGGGTCAGTACTGAGGGAGTGCTGCACTGTCAGAGGGTCAGTACTGAGGGAGTGCCGCACTGTCAGAGGGTCCTTTCTGAGGGAGTGCCGCACTGTCAGTTAACGTCTGCTACAACAGACAACACCCTCTGACCAAGGGCTAGTCTAGCACGAGTGGCCGTCCCATTCGTCTGAGGGCTTTAAAACCGGCACAAGATGACATTCCAAGGATCACGAACCTGTGGGAATCAACATCGTGGGGTGTGCGCCCGGACACTGAGTCAACTTACAGACGGGATCAGATTTAAGTTGGCAGGGGGTAGGAGGGCGGGAAATCTGGGTCAGGATGAGATGAGATCAGTCTCATTGTATAAAATGGTGGAGCAGCTTGGAAGGGCCGATCGATGGGATGTTCATGATGGTAACTTGCGAGAGGGAATTCGGGATAAATGACAGATTCTGGGGGAGGGAGCAGAATCTTTGAAAGGGGCTGGCTGCTCTCTTTCTGGGATATAGAATCCCTGCAGTGTGGAAACAGGCCCTTCAGCCCAACAAGTCCACACTACCCTCTGAAGAGCATCCAGCCCAGACCCATTCCACTCCCCTATTATCCTAAATGTACCCCTGACTAATGCACCTAACCTGAACACACTGAGCAATTTAGCATCGCTAATCCACCCTGGCCTGCACATGTTTGGACTGTGGGAGGAAACCGGAGCACCCGGAGGAAACCCACGCAGACACGGGGAGAATGTGCAAACTCCACACAGACAGTTGTCCGAGGTTGGGATTGAACCTGGGTCCCTGGCACCATGAGGCAGCAGTGCTGACCACTGTGCCACCGTGCCACAGCGTGAGTTCAAATGCTGATGACATCGGTGCCGAAGTCTCCCTCCCTCGCTCTCTTCCTCCCTCTCCCTCCATCCCTCCCTCCCTCCATATCTATCTATCTCTCTCTCTCTCTCTATCTCTCCCATGTGTTTTCCAGTTCCGGCGCTCCTGACCCTTGACCCTCTGACGGCCAACGCCCACCTGATCCTGTCGGGGGATGGCACCGAGGTGAAGGTCGGCGAGAAGCAGGAGGACATTCCCGACAACCCGGAACGTTTCAGCCGCTGGCTCAGCGTCCTGGCCTCGGAGGGCTACACCTCGGGCAGGCACAGCTGGGAGGTGGACGTGGGCGACAGCACCGTCTGGCAGCTCGGCGTTGCCAAGGCCTCGGTGCCCAGGAAGCGGGGCTTCGCTCCCTTCCACTGGCAGGAGAGCCGCAAGTTCTTCACACCGGAGCCCCAGGCCGGGGTGTGGGCCCTGGCCCTGCAGGATGGAGATTACACCGCCCTCACCTCACCCCCCATCGAGCTCCAGGTCAAGAACAAGCTGAGGAGGCTGGGGGTCTTCCTGGACTACAGCGAGGGCCAGGTCTCCTTCTACAACGCCGATGACGTGTCCCACCTGTACACCTTCAAGGACACCTTCACCGAGGCTATCTACCCCTACTTCTACATCGCCCACAAGGGGGACACACTGAAGCTCATCAGCCTGGGCCTGTAGGGAATCGCCAGCACCCACCAGCTCAACGTACCCTCCCCCTCTCTCTCAGTCTCACTCTCTCCCCCTTTGGTCTTCCCTCCCCTTGCTCCCTCCCCCTTCCCCACCCCCCACCCCCCCATCTCACTCTCTCCCCCTTTCGTCTCCCCTCCCCTCGCACCCTCCAGTGATAAAGTGTGAAAGTAGTAATAGCTAGGAAAGAGCCTTCATATTTACAGGAATCTCGCTATCCCAGGGAATTCAAATGTGGAAAGTATTGATGCTCTGACTTCCAAAATGTCAACGTTTTGGGCAAATGTCCCTTTCATCGGAAAATTGTCAAAGTCTCTCCATGGGGCGGGGCTTATACAGTTAAAAGTAGGGCCTTGAGTACCATTGTAGAGCAGAGAGATTTAGGGGTTTGGGCACCTAATTCTTGGACGGTTGTGTCACAGGTAGACAGGGTGGTTAAGAAGGCGTTTATCACACTTGCCTCCATTGCTCAGTCCTCTGAGTATAGGAGTTGGGACGTCATGTTGAGGTTGTACGGGACATTGGTGAGGCCTTTTCTGGAGGACTGTGTCCAGTCCTGGTTGTCCAGTTATAGGCAGGCTATTATTAAGCTGGAGAGGGCTCAGGAGAGGTTTACCAGGATGTTGCCGAGTATGGAGGAACATAAGGACTAGGAGCAGGAGTAGGCCCTTTGGCCCATCGAGCCTGCTCCACCGTTCAATGGCTGATCTTTTAGTGGCCTCAGCTCCACTTACTGGCCCTCTCACTGTCACCCTAAATTCCTTTACTGCTCAAAACATTATCTGTCTCGCTTTAAAAATATTTACTGAAGCCTCAACTATTTCACTGGGAAAGGAATTCTGTCGATTAACAGCCCTCTGGATGAAGAAATTCCTTCTTGATTCAGTCCTCATTCTGCTCCCCCGAATTTTGAGGCGATACCCTCTTGTCCTTGTTTTACCCGCCTGTAGAAATATCCTCTCCACTTCAATTTTATCGACTCCCTTCATAATTTTGTATGTTTCTATAAGATTCCCCCACCCCCCCCACCCCCCCATTCCTCTAAATTCCAATGATCCCAGTCTACTCAGCCTCTCCTCAGAAGCCAACCCCCTCAACTCTGGAATCAACGCAGTGACCCTCCTCTGCACCCCCTCCAGTGCCCGTACATCCCTTCTCAAGTAAGGAGACCAAAAGTGTACGCAGTACCCCAGGTGTGGACCCACCAGCGCCCTGTACAGCTGCAGCATAACCTCCCTGCTTTTAAACTCAACCCCTTCAGCAGTGAAGGACAGAATTCCATTTGCCTTCCTAATTACCCTGTTGTACCCGGAGACCAACCTTCTGTGATTCATGCACAAAGACACCCAGGTCCCTCTGCACAGCAGCGTGCTGCAACGTTTTACCACTCAAGAAACACTCCTTTTTACTGTTACTCTGACCAAAACGGATGACTTCACATTTATTAACATTGTACTCCATCTGCCAGACCTTTGTCCACTGAAACTATCTATGTCCCTTTGCAAAGTTTCATAGCCCTCTGCACACTTTGTTCTGCCACTCATCTTAGCATAATCCGCAAACTTTGACACGCTACACGCGGTCCGCAAATCCAATTCATCTATGTGAATTGTGAATAATTGCAGTCCCAACACAGAGCCCTGAGGCACACCACGCGTCACTGGTTGCCAACCAGAATAGCACTCATTTATTCCCACTCTTTGCTTCCTGTTGGTTAACCAATCCTCTATCTGTGTTAATACATTGCCAGTAACGACTTGCGACTTTATCTTATGCAGCAGCCTTTTGTGCGGCATCTTGTCAAAAGTCTTTTGAAAATCTAGATACACCACATCCACTGGGTCCCCATTGTCCACCGTGTTTATAACGTCTTTATAAAATTCCCAATAGATTAGTAAGCCGTGACCTGCCCTTCGTGGACCCATGCTGTGTCTGCCCAATGGGGCAATTTGAATCTAGATTCCCTACTATTTCTTCCTTGATAATAGATTCAGGCATTTTCCCCATGTCAGAAGTTAAGCGAACTGGTCTATAATTCCCCATCCTTTGTCCACCTTCCTTTTTTTTATACAGTGGTGTCACATTTGCTGTTTTCCAATCTGCTGGGACTGACCCAGAGTCCAGTAAATTTTGGAAGGTTACCGCCAGTGCACTTGTGATTTCTCCCTCCATGTCTTTTAGAACGCTGGGATGCATTCCGTCAGGGTCAGACTTGTCGATCCTTCGCTCCGTTAACTTGCCCAACCCTACCTCTGCTGTGATAATGATTGTTTCCAGGTCCTCACCGACCATCATCTCTTTGTCAATTCCTGGCATGTTACTAGTGTCCTCCACTATGAAGACTGACACAAAGTGCCTGTTCAATGTCTCAGCCATTTCCTCACATGTCATAACTAAACCCCCCTTCTCACCCTCTAAAGGGCCAATGTTTACTGTAGCCACTCTTTTTCATTTTATTTATTCATCGAACCCTTTGTTATCTGTCTTTATATTCTGAGCTAGTTTATTCTCATAATCTATCTTACTTTTTCCTTATAGCTTTTCTCATGGCCGTTAAAGCTTTCGCAATCTTCTCGTTTCCTGCTAAGGTTTGAAGTTATAAAGAAAGGCTGGAGCCTCTTTCGCTGGAGGCTGAGGGGGTGACCTTATAGAGGCTTATTGAGGGGTATGGAAAGAGTTAATGGCAAGTCTCATCTCCCCAGGGGTGGGGGATTTCAGGACTAGGGGATATATTTTTAAGGTTAGAGGAGGAAGATGTAAAAACGACACGAGGGACAAATGTTTGACACAGAAAGTGGAATGAACTTCCTGAGGAAGTGGTGGATGCAGGTGAAGTTACAATGTTTAAAATACCCTTAGTTTGGTACAGAAATAGGAAAGACTTGGATGGATATGGGCCAGGAGCAGGCAGGTGGGACAAGTTTAGTTTGGGATTGCGGTCAGCACAGACTGGTTAGACCGAAGGGACTATTTCCATGCTGCATGAGTCTGTGAAGGACAAGAGGGATAAACTGAGAATGTCTTTCGCCTATTGGTTTTGTGGAACATACTCCAATCTATGGTTATGGACAGAGAGATCGAACTTGGGCAAGTCTGAGCTGATCACAGAGAGAGAGAGAGAGATCAAGGGCAAAATCATATCCAGCAAACACCACTGTTGCTTTTGATGGTGATACTGTGGAGATGGGCAGCAATGTTTTCACTCTGAGGATGGCTAACCTTTGGTCGCCCCTATCCCAGAGGGCCTGCGGTGTTCCCACATTGAGGAAGTTGCAGTTAACGATGGATAGGTGGGTGCTAATGATATCGAAGGATGTGGGGACAGAATGGGAGAGCAGCATTGAGCTGGACAATAGGCCATGATCTAATCGAACGCTGGAATAGGCTGGGAGGACTGAAAGGCCTACTCCTACTGTCATTCCTTAAGTTCAGAGCTTCAAAATACATCTCACTTCTGTGGACTTTCCAGAAGGCATTTTGACAAGGTTCCCTAGACGAGGCTGTTGGCATAAATGTACGGGTGCAGGATCTTTTGGGAACCCATAAGAGATTATTCAAGGGGCCAGCCATAACTTCTTGTAACATCCCAGTTAATCCCTGCCAACCTTCTTTAATAACGGTACCACATTAGCTGTCCCCCAGTCTCCTGGCATGTCTCCTAGGGAGGGTCAGAAAGGATCACTGGACCAGAAACGTTAACTCTGATTTCTCTCCACAGATGCTGCCAGACCTCCTGAGCTTTACCAGCAATTTCTGTTTCTGGAGTTCTTTAGGGTTTTATTAAGTAACTTACTGTCAGGTCTCCTAAAGTCTCTTCCTGTGCCTCCCACACGAGCCTGGGAGACATCTCATCTGGGCCTGGGGATTTATCCACTTCATCCCTAATGGGCCCTACACTTCACCTGGTTATTCTCTTCCCCTACATGTACTTAAAAAATGCCCTTTGAATTTTCTTTAATGTTCCCCACCCTTTCTTTGTTCTCCAAACTATAAGTGACCCTCCGCACTTTCGAGATGGCTCTAGGGCATCTGCTATTTAGTATCCTGGGTATTTATCGTAAACTATTTTGATAGCCGTTATCTAATCCTGACCATCCCTGGAGGTGTTGAACCCACCCTTCTCCCTCCTCGGTAGGAAGCTCTGTAGGCCCCACACTCTCAGTGGGGCCTTTCTGAATGTCTCCCCACTGCTCTGAAGTGGAGGCTCCTGCAAGTAGCTACTCCCAGTCTCCTTTGGCCAGATCCTGTCAGAGTGCTTCATTGGGACAGTGTAGAGGGAGCTTTACTCTGTATTTAACCCCATGCTGTCCCTGTCCCTGTCCTGGGAGTGTTTGATGGGGACAGTGTAAAGGGAGCTTTACTCTGAAACTAACCCCATGTTGTCCCTGTCCTGGGAGTGTTTGATGGGGGACAGTGTAGAGGGAGCTTTACTCTGTATCTAACCCCATGCCGACCCTGTCCTGGGAGTGTTTGATGAGGGACAATGTAGAGGGAGTTTTACCCTCTATCTAACCCCGTGCTGTCCCTGTCCTGGGAGGGTTTGATGGGGACAGTGTAGAGGGAGCTTTACTCTGTATCTAACCCCGTGCTGTCCCTGTCCTGGGAGGGTTTGATGGGGACAGTGTAGAGGGAGCTTTACTCTGTATCTAACCCCACGCTGTCCCTGTCCCTGGGAGTGTTTGATGGGGGACAGTGTAGAGGGAGCTTTACTCTGTATCTAACCCCATGCTGTCCCTGTCCCTGGGAGTGTTTGATGGGGACAGTGTAGAGAGAGCTTTACTCTGTATCTAACCCCGTGCTGTCCCTGTCCTGGAAGGGTTTGATCGGGGACAGTGTAGAGGAAGTTTTCAGCTGTATCTGAGCCCGTGCTGTCTCTGTCCTGGGAGTGTTTGATGGGGGACAGTGTAGAGGAAGCTTTCCTCTGTATCTAACCCTATGCTGTCCCTGTCCTGGGAGTGTTCGATGGGGGGACAGTGTAAAGGGAGCTTTACCCTGTATCTAATCCTGTGCTGCCCCTGTCCTGGGAGGGTTTGATCGGGGACAGTGTAGAGGGAGCTTTCAGCTGTATCTGAGCCCGTGCTGTCCCTGTCCTGGGAGGGTTTGATGGGGGATAGTGTAGAGGGAGCTTTACTCTGTGTCTAACCCTGTGCTGTCCCTGTCCTGGGAGGGTTTGATGGGGGATAGTGTAGAGGGAGCTTTACTCTGTGTCTAACCCTGTGCTGTCCCTGTCCTGGGAGTGTTTGATGGGGGACAGTGTAGAGGGAGCTTTACTCTGTATCTAACCCCATGCCGACCCTGTCCTGGGAGTGTTTGATGAGGGACAATGTAGAGGGAGTTTTACCCTCTATCTAACCCCGTGCTGTCCCTGTCCTGGGAGGGTTTGATGGGGACAGTGTAGAGGGAGCTTTACTCTGTATCTAACCCCGTGCTGTCCCTGTCCTGGGAGGGTTTGATGGGGACAGTGTAGAGGGAGCTTTACTCTGTATCTAACCCCACGCTGTCCCTGTCCCTGGGAGTGTTTGATGGGGGACAGTGTAGAGGGAGCTTTACTCTGTATCTAACCCCATGCTGTCCCTGTCCCTGGGAGTGTTTGATGGGGACAGTGTAGAGAGAGCTTTACTCTGTATCTAAACCCGTGCTGTCCCTGTCCTGGAAGGGTTTGATCGGGGACAGTGTAGAGGAAGTTTTCAGCTGTATCTGAGCCCGTGCTGTCTCTGTCCTGGGAGTGTTTGATGGGGGACAGTGTAGAGGAAGCTTTCCTCTGTATCTAACCCTATGCTGTCCCTGTCCTGGGAGTGTTCGATGGGGGGACAGTGTAAAGGGAGCTTTACCCTGTATCTAATCCTGTGCTGCCCCTGTCCTGGGAGGGTTTGATCGGGGACAGTGTAGAGGGAGCTTTCAGCTGTATCTGAGCCCGTGCTGTCCCTGTCCTGGGAGGGTTTGATGGGGGATAGTGTAGAGGGAGCTTTACTCTGTGTCTAACCCTGTGCTGTCCCTGTCCTGGGAGTGTTTGATGGGGGACAGTGTAGAGGGAGCTTTACTCTGTGTCTAACCCTGTGCTATCTCTATACTGGGAGTGTTTGATGGGGACAGTGTAGAGGGAGTTTTACTCTGTATCTGAGCCCATGCTGTCCCTGTCCTGGGAGAGTTTGATTGGGGACAGTGTAGAGGGAGTTTTCAGCTGTATCTGAGCCCGTGCTGTCCCTGTCCTGGGAGGTTTTGATCGGGGACAGTGTAGAGGGAGCTTTACTCTGTATCTGAGCCCGTACCTACTGTGGAGTTAAAGGAAAGCAGGATTCACAAAAAGAAGGTGTCTCTAATCCACAGACCTCCCCTAGCCGCTCCAGCCCACTCTAAACTATTCAGAACAAAATATTGATATGAAGCTTACTGAACTTGCTGCAAATTGCCTCGTGTCTGAACCCTCAGTGGGATCCAGAGACCTTGATGTTTCCACAATCACAGTGTAATGAGATACTGAATGGCAGTCACATGGATCTGTGTTTTGCTTTGCTATTTCATCTCCCATGGGCACCTCAGTCTTATTGCTTTCCATCTGGGAAGTACGTACAGGTTTTTGGCAGGATTTCTATCCAAGCAGACCGCCGTTGTGGGAAATGCTGGTGTCTGAAGCCATTCATGTTAACGTGTGACCGGCTGCAACATCTGTTACAAAATGTGAGAACTTGCAATAGCACCCTCGGGTGAAAGCAAGCTATCACTGCAGGGACAGAGACAAAACAAAATGCCCTTGTACCTGCAGAGCGATACAAGGTGTCCAGACCCACTCGTGAAATAAGGAGAGACAGGAGTGAGACCCTTTGGTCAGAAGTGATCCCTTTGGCATCTTCCGCCAGGCAGAAGATACAGAAGCTTGAACACATGCACCAACAGCTTCCTTCCTGCCGCTGTCAGACTGCTGAACGGATCTCGCCAACTTCAAATAATGTTGCTGAAAATGTGTCGCTGGAAAAGCGCAGCAGGTCAGGCAGCATCCAAGGAGCAGGAGAATCTTCCTGAAGGGCTCATACCCGAAACGTCGATTCTCCTGCTCCTCGGACGCTGCCTGACCTGCTGATCTTTTCCAGCAACACATTTTCAGCTCTGATCTCCAGCGTCTGCAGTCCTCACTTTCTCCAAGTTCAAATAATGTTGGTCTTGCTTTGGACAACTCCTGTGTAATGGTATACCTCGTTGTGTTGAAGCACCCTGCATGTCCTTGTTTGTGTGATCTGCCTGTACTGCTCACAAAACAAGGCTTTTCGCTGTACGTGGGACTACAATAAATCAAATCCAGTCACGGCTCTCTGAGCTTCGAGCCAAGAGCACCGTGCTGGAAATGGTAACCTGCTATTTCCCACAATATTTTTGTTTTGTGTCCCTCCCAGCGTTTATCCCTCTCTAATCGCCACATTTCGGACTGTGTCATGTGATGAATCCCAATCAGCCATCAAGGGAACCTCGCTGTTACAAAGGCAGGGCAGAGAATTTGCCTTTGGCGTTGTGAGTCATTCCAACAGTAACAGTTCTGATCATTCCAAGTGCGAATGCAAAAATTGTAAACCCAACAGGATTTGTGCCAGTGCAAGACGGGGTGACCATTTTAAAAAGAATGTCAGGTTAGATATTTGCAACTGTGGAAAATATACTGCTTCACGTGAGAAATAACTCCAATAAATTCCTGAGTTTTAAAAAGGAAAACAAGGTTGTGGTAAGTTGGTTGTGGAATTGCTTTTTCTGTATTGTATATCCCGGGATGGCAGCAGGATTGTCATGGTATACCTGTCAGGAGAAGCCATACAGAGAAACTGAAGGAAGAGGGATGAACTTAAGGCGATTTTATGATCCCAGGCAACTGCAAAAGTTAAAGCCCAGATTGAGACCTGACTTTAGAGATTGGCCGCTGAATTCAAAGAGGCTGCTGATGTACTTTATGGAAAAGAACATAAAAACATGCATGACCGAAAGAAACATAAACTCTATTACACTACGCCAGAATTGTCGGAACAAACTCATTACAAGCATCAGCAAGAATGGCCTCCAGCAATAACCTTACACACATTAATAAGAGGGTGGCACGATAGCTCAATGGTTAGCACTGCTGCCTCATGGCACCAGGGACCAGGGTTCGATTCCAGCCTCAGGCAACTGGCTGTGTGGGGTTTGCATGTTCTCCCTGTGTCTGCATCAAGTCCCTCTGAGTGCTTTGGTTTCAACAAAGGACAAAGAAACTTTACAGCCCAGGCACAGGCCCTTCAGCCCTCCAAGTCTGAGCTGATCCAAATGTACTGTCTAAACCTGTCAGTCAATTCCAAAGAGTTTCCTCCCACATTCTAAACATGTGCAGGTTTGGAAGGATTGGCTATGCTAAATTGCTCATGGTGTTCAAGGATGTGTAGGTTATATGCATTAGTATGGGGTAAATGTAGAGTATTAGGGGAATGGGTCTGGGTGGCTTACTCCAGAGGGTCAGTGTAGACTTGTTGGACCATAGACCATGTTTCCACACTCTAGGGAATCTAATCTTCAGAAAAGGCTCAGCATATCTCCTCACAAAGTTCTATAGGTGTCCTCAGTGCTATTTTCATCAAATAATGTCTGTCTCCACACTGGTTTAGCAAGCTGCTAACTCAGCTCACTGTTACTCCTGAACTTGGGTTCCTTAAACTCATGTCTTTGTAGATATCTTCCTCTCTGCCGCATCCACAACCTTCTGCTGCTTGAGTGGGGTTCATCCATGAAGCCTCAGATATTTTCCTCATCGTCGCTGACTGTCTGGAGATCGCTTCCTCCTGCTATAGTGAGCTTCCACCACCCGAATGAATCTGCGTCTACATACGCCCCTCTCGCTCTCTCTGTCAAACTCAAGTCAGCAGGTACTTCAGCGATTACCACCCCAAGGAGCACATGATTGCTAGGAAATGCTGTTTCTCAGTTCACGGTTCACAACGGCTATCTGACCATTGTCAAGAAAAACAGGCAATGGACCTTCACAGAACCAGAAACGTTAAATCTATTGTCCTCCACGTTGGAACCCACCCAAGTTCCCAACCCAGAACAAAATACTGTGCACCTTCATCACAACGATGTGAGGTTTCAATGAAGTCGACACAAAGAGAATGCTCCCTTCTGGGCGAAAGGCACAAGTACGATGCTGTCGGTACAAGTGTGGCCAAGAAACCCAGTCGGGAATTCAGGGCAAGAAACCCCCTCGCCCAGAGTAGTGAGGAGCCTGTGAGTAAACTGCACAGTTTTGGTGGAGTTCTGAGAGGTGTTGGGGTGGGATGGAGGAGGCTAGGCAACTAAGTAAGAGATAGGTGAAAGTGAGGACTGCAGGTGCTGGAGATCAGAGACGAGAGTGTGTGGTGCTGGAAACACACAGCCAGTCCGGCAGCATCCAAGGAGCAGGAGAATCGACGTTTTGGGCAAAAGCCCTTCATTGGAATCTAAGTAAGAGAGACATTGAGTCATAGAGATGTGCAGCGCGGAAACAGACCCTTCTCCATGCTGAGCAGATATCCTAAATTAATCCAGTCCCAACTGCCACCCTCTAAACCCTTCCTATTCATATACCCATCCAGATGCCTCTTAACTGTTGCAATTGTACCAGCCTCCACCACATCCTCTGGCAGCTCATTCCATACACTCTGTGTGAAAAAGTTGCCCCTTAGGTCGCTTTTCTATCTTTCCCCTCTCACCCTAAACCTATGCCCTCTAGTTCTGGACTCCCCCACCCCAGGGAAAAGACTTTGGCTATTTACCCTATCCATGTCCCACATGACCTTAGAAACATCTATACGGTCACCCCTTAGCCCCCGACACCCCAGGGAAAAACAGCCCCACCTACTGCTTATAACACAAACCCTCAAGTCTTGGTCACATCCTTGTAAATCTTTTTTTTGGAATCCTTTCAGTTTAATAACATCCTTCCTTTAGCAAAGTGACCAGACAGTACTCCAAATGTCAGCTTACCAACATGAACTGGGTAACTTCAGTTTTGTTTTTGGGATATAGATGTCAATAACAAGGCCAGAAAATATTTCCCGTCCCTAATTACCCCTGAACTGAATAGCTTGTGGAGCAATTTCAGAGGGCAGTTCTGAGTCACACTTCAGTAGGGATCCCAAACTGGAGCCCTCAATGTCTCACCCAGTAGTGAGGCCAGTCATACACATATCCCATCTCAGCAACAAGCTGCTCTCTGTATAGCACTTTTGATGTTGTGCAATGTTCCAGGGCCCTTCACCATCAGATACACAAGGATACTGGTTATACTGCATGTCATTCTGGTCTCCCAGCTGCAGGAAGGATGTTGTGAAACTTGAAAGGGTTCAGAAAAGATTTACAAGGATGTTGCCAGGGTTGGAGGTTTTGAGCTACAGGGAGAGGCTGAACAGGCTGGGGCTGTTTTCCCTGGAGCGTCGGAGACTGAGGGGTGACCACATAGAGGTTTACAAAATCATGAGGGGCATGGACAGGATAAACAGGCAAAGTCTTTTCCCTGGGGTGGGGAGTCCAGAACTAGAGGGGCATAGGTTTAGGGTGAGAGGGGAAAGGTATAAAAGGGAACTAAGGGGCAACTTGTTCACACAGAGGGTGGTACGTGTATGGAATGAGCTGCCAGAGGATGTGGTGGAGGCTGGTACAATAACAACATTTAAGAGGCATTTGGACGGGCATATGAATAGGAAGGGTTTGGAGGGATATGGACCGGGTGCTGGCAGGTGGGACTAGATTGGATTGGGATATCTGGTCGGCATGGACGGGTTGGACCGAAGGGTCTGTTTCTGTGCTGTACATCTCTATGACAGTATGACAGGAAATGTGGGAGTACAGGTAACAACAAACCTGCCTGAGGACGATGGTTTAAAGGAACATTAAAGAATGACTCCTGCTGAGTTGGTCCAGCAGACAGCTTTCAATATTGTGATTAAAGAAGAATCTCACTCCCAGAGCCGGCCTCTCCAAAAGCTCTGTAAACACACTCTTTTTTAAAAAAAATATACCCTCCACAATTTAAAAAACAATTCTCTTTCAAAAAAGTGTTATGGAAAGAAAATGAGGTATAACTGTTTGGTAAAACAAAGGAAAGATTTATTCCATTAAAGAAAGGGCTAGGCAGTGCTGTAGAACAGAGAAATCGAGGGGTTCAGGTACACAATTCTTTGAAGTTTGTGTCATATATAAACAGGGTGGTGAAAAAAGCATTTAACCTTCATTGCTCAGACCATTGAGTGTAGGAATTGGGACGTTATGTTGAGGTTGTACAGGACATTGGTGAGGCCACTTGTGGAGGACTGTATCCTGTTCTGTTACAGGAAGGATATTATTAAACTGGAGAGGGTTCAGAAAAGATTTACCAAGATCTTGCCAGGAATGGAGGGTTTGAGTTGTAAGGAGAGGCCGGGGAAAGAGGCTGGGAGTGTTTACCCTGCAGCATAAGAGGCTGAAGGGTGACCTTACAGAGGTTTGTAAAATCATGAGGGACATGGATAAGGTGAATGACAGGTGTCTTTCCCCAGGGTGGGGCGTTTCAAGACCAAAGGGTGTATTCTTAATGTGAGAGGAGAGGGATTTCAAAAAGTCATGAGGGATTTTCCTTTTTACACAGAGAGTGGTTTGTGTGTGGAAAAAACTGCCAGGGGAAGTGGTGGATGCAGGTACAGTTACAATGTTTAAAAGACATTTGGGTAAGTGCATGAATAGGAAAGGTTTGGAAGGATCAGGGCCAGGAGCAGGCAGGTGGGTCACATCTAGTTTGGGAACATGGTCAGTATGTACTGGTCGGGCTGAATGGTCTGTTTCCATGCTGACTGACTCTGTGACTGTACGACTCGATGGAGTGGATGCAGGAAAGGTATTCATGATCATGTGGGAGTCCAGGGGGCCACAGGGTAGACCGTTTAGGACTGGGCTGAGGAGAAATGTCTTCACTTGGAGAGTCGGAAGCCTACGGAATTCGCAAACAGAAAACAGTCAAGGCCAGAGCATCGTGGGACGTCAAGATGGAGCTGGATATAGGGATCAAAGGATTTGGTGGTACGGTGGCTTAGTGGTTAGCACTGTTGCCTCACAGCACTCGGGACCTGGGTTCAAGTCCAGCCTCGGGCAACTGTCTGTGCAGAGTTTGCACATTCTCCCCGTGTCTGCGTGGGTTTCCTCCGGGTGCTCCGGTTTCCTCCCACAGTCCAAAGATGTGCAGGTCAGGGTGGATTGGCTGTGCAAAGGTGTCCCATCGTGTTCAGGGATGCATTGGGCTAGGTGGGTGAGCCATGAGAAATACAGAGGTACAGCAGGAGGGGGTGCTACTGGATGGGAAGCTTCTTTGGAGGGTTGGCGTGGACCTGATGGACCGAATGACCTGCCTCCACACCGTAGGGAACCTATTCTGTGACTCTACACAGGGGGAATGTGCAGCAGGCTATTGAGTCGGTCAATCGGACATGTTCATATCGAATGGCAGAACAGCCTCAAAGGGCCAAATGGCCACGTACCTATGTGCCGATGAGCCCTTAAAGGGATGACAGAGAGAGGTCGATGATTATAGTGAGGGAAATGGGGAGTTTCAAAGCCCAGGCAGCTGGGAGACCCAGTCAGTCATAGTGCCAGGAGGAAGGTAGTGACCTCAGGCAGAGGAATACTTAAGGACTTGGTGGTGATAGGAAGTGGGGGGGGGGGGAAGTGAGGGAGCTGAAAACACAGGTTGGGGGATGATTTGTTTTCTCTTTAAGTAGGCCACTTCCTCATCCAGGCTGAGGCTGAGAAGAAACCAGGCTGCTTCCCTTCCTCCGACCGTTTGTTTTAGCATTGCCATGGGAACGGCAACAACACAGAGCCCAGGAGGCCTGGGGTTTGTTTACAGAGACTAGGCTGGAGCATTTCGATCGAGAGTACAGCAGGGCTTCCTCGGGTCAGGAACAAACCGAGCGGTACCCCACTCCCGACCCTCACCCCATCTCCGCCAACCCCCATCAGTGCCACCCCCCCTCATCCACCACTGCCCCCTTCACCCCCCCAGGGCAGTCTGCGCCAACACACACAGAGACCCTATCAAGGCCTTGCCCGAGCTGAAACCAAACGCTAGCAGTTGGCAGAGGAAACCCGACCCGCTCCCAAATGCCAGGAAAGTGTGGGTCAGCGAAAGGTCGGCATTGATATGGGCCCTTTCACATCCCCTGGAGAGAGAGAGAGATGGAAAGGGCTAGGGATAGACAGCCCAGAGTGCATCGCCCTGCCTCTGCCAAATGTCGACGTGACAATGGCTGAACTACCCATTTTAGAGACGCTGGGCGAGATGTACGGATTGGCTGATGGCACTGGGGCATAGGCGAGGGGGAGGGGCAGCCCTTGCTTTCCTTTAGTACGTCAGGGACGCAGGTTCGATTCCAGCCTCGGACGACTGTCTGTGTGGAGTTTGCACATTCTCCCCGTGTCTGCGTGGGTCTCCTCCCACAGTCCAAAGATGTGCAATGTCGGGCGGATAGACCGTGGGAAATCATCCCGTAGTGTCCGGGACATGCAGGCTAGGGTGGCTGAGCCATGGAAAGTTCAGGGATAGGGTAGGGGGCATTGGTTCTGGGTGGGATGCTGTTGGCAGGGTGGGTGTGCACTCGATGGGCCCAATGGCCTGTTTCCGCACCGTACGGATTCGATGATACTGTGAGCTAGCTTGGGGGGGGGTTCCCCGCAACCGCGGAGTCAGTCTGAACAAGAACTTCAACCTTGACTCTGAAATGAAGTCACGACGGAAGCGGTTCTGATTGGCTAGCTCCTCCACAGTGCTAGCACAGACCCGATGGGACAAGTGGCCTCCATCTGCCCTGCATCATTCCACAGGCCCTCGTTTCCAGGGTGCAACCTTTCACTCCCAGGCGCTCCGTTCCTTTCCCTGTCACTAATTCACCCCTGCCACCTCCTTGCTGCAACAAATCAAGAGGCCCGAAGAGGCCATTCAGCCCCACCACTCAGTGGGGTTTGCTCTCAGTCAGATTAGCTCAGCCAGGGATCGGATTCCTTCCCACGGAGTCGGGGGAGATGGGGTGGGGGCAACATGCTCGTAACGTAGCTGGACTAATAGTTCAGAAACCCCTGAAGGCCCCAGGTTTCAAGTCCCACTGTGGCAGGTGGTGAGGTTTGTATGAAAGGGAAAAGCTAGCCAAACGGTGGCCATGTTAGACTGCTCTGAACAGCCCACCCGTAACCTGCAAACCTCACCCAGCGCTCACCCAGTCTGGCCTCCGTGTGACTCCAGACCCACAGTGACTGGGTTGACTCCACTCTGCGTGCAACCCCTCCCTCCCCCGAAATGAAAGCCAATGAGCTCAGGGGCGATCAACACTTCCCGGAGACATCGACTTCCTGTGGAAGAGTGGTCAAAGGTCCCCGCCGATCCCTGATGACCTTTCACCCCTGCCTCTGAGTACCAAGGCTCCATCTACCTCGGTCTCAAAAAATTAGACCAAGATCCGTTGGCTTCTGAAGTCGAGATTCCCGAAGGTTCCCAAAGAAAATAAAGACTTTTCACCACTCCTTAAATTGGAGAGCTCTCTGTTGTCAATCTAGTGCCATGACTCTCCCACAGGCAACCTCCTGTCTACATCTGCTGTGCTGAGGTGCCTCAGGGTCTGATACTGTTCAACTGATTCACCTCCTCCTCTTCCAACACCCCCCCCCACCTCCCCGGCAGATCCTAACTGAGGGTGTCAGCCCTTTCCTCACAGGCTCCTTCTCCCACCCTCGTGCCTTGTTCCTCTCTTGCCTGGAGCCTGACACACATTCATTCTCTCTCTCTCTCTCTCTCTCTCTCTCTTTCTCACTCCGTTCATGTCACTGTGTGACCGTTGCTATGGACAGGCCAGACCCTCTCCAAACATTTCAACAAAGTAGCCCGCACCCTAAAGTTGCTGGTTGGTTTAAGCAGGTGGGCAGTAGATACTCCGGGGAGTGAGATCGCTGGCCCAACCACTTCCAAACCAAACAGAATTTATTCACAAGATAACCAAACGAAGCACAAATAAAAGAGGACAGGATACAGAATAACTTAACGCATCCGAAACCCTCACAAGTTATCCCAATTTGTTGAATGTGCTGTTTCAAATACTTGCAACGATCCCCATAAACACCCCTTGGCAAAAAAGGTAAAATCAAACACAGGGTCTTACAGGAGATAGAGATGGCAGAGAGAGAGAGGATCAGCATGGACGAACCTGATCCTTTGGGTCCTGCAGCTTCCCAACTGACTTCCATGAATTCCCGTCAATCGTATCTTTTCTGGCAATAGTCCTTCAGAGGTGGATATCTCCTCACCTTTCAACATCAAAGATGGAGAAGATTCTGTACCTCTTAATATTGTAACCTCTTTACCTGCTGCTGCTGGCCTACGCGAGTAAACTTTACCTTCGCAAGTACAGGGTATATGGTTTAACCAACCTCCGACCAGCTGGTACATTCTGGCACAGCTTTCTAGCCTCCATTCTGCTTTTCATTATTATTCCAACAATATTCACTGGGGTATCCTGTTTTCCTATATCTGTCTTCCCAGTGCTTTTCCTCACCCACCAACACTGTGATTTCACATGGTCTACTTTATTGCAGTGAAAACACTGGAGCTTTTAAACTTCTCTTTCCCCTTCAAGGGTTTCCTTTTTACCATGTAGAAAGTTATCCTTATGATCTTCACCGAGATCTACCTCCCCCTTTCCAAATGAGCATCTCTCTTTTCCCAAATCTTGATACCTTACGGATTGAAATTGATTTTGGAAGCCAAACTTATGGACCAACTCATAGCCATCAGCCCCTTCTGCTGCTAATCTTGCTGTTTTAACTCTTTGCTCTTCCACATGAGTTCTCATTACTTCAGGAAGTGGATGTTTGAACTCCTCCATAATGATTGACGCTCTAAGAGCATCACAGGTGTGCTCTTTTTAAAATTCTTATCCACCTACCACAATTACTTTGTTTGATCCATTCAAACTCAGAGTGGGTTTGTCCAGGATCCCTTCCTGTTGTCTGTAGGCTTCTGGCACAAGCTCATCGGCACTGAAGATGGTTTCTTCACCTCTTCATCCTCCCCAGGTTACCTTCCCTGATAGTGACGCAAATACCTCACTAGCTCTACCTACAAGTTCTGTTTGCATCTACAAAACCCACATGGCTATTGCATTTGTTTAACCACCTTTTTCAAATGAGGTGAAAAAGCTTTTCACATCCTTCTCATCAAATTTAGGCAATGCTTGGATATATTTAAACAGATCCTCACTAGGCCTTTGGCTCCCATGAGTTTGCTCACCCTCACCCTATCTCTCACTGGCCTTACCTTCAGCCTTCATCACCATTCTTTTCAGCTGACTTTCCTGTCGAAGTGCCAATTTCTGAAGTTCAAACTCTCTTTCTTCCCTTCCTCTTTTTCCTTTTCTCTCTCTTTCTCTCTCTCTCTCTCCCTCGCTTTTTCTTTTTGCTCTGCTAAAGCGATTCATTCTTTTGCCCTTTCCTCTGCTTTTAAACACATTTCAAACCGTTTCATTTCTGTTGCCCTTTCCTTGTTTTTTTTTTCGCCTCTAACTCAAGCTGCTCTATTTTCAATTGAATGTTAGCCACCTCTAAAGATTCTGATGGGAAACGTAAACACTGAGCGACTGCTGTAATGATCTCTCCCTTCCTCACGGAAGGAGGCAGCTCCAACACTCCAGCTTGTCTGCTAATTCCATCACCTTCTGCAAACCCCCCGAGGTCACTTCTTCCACCCCAAAAACTCTCGGTGACTGAAAGAGCCATTGCTGTCCCAAGCTCTGTTTAAACCAAATGAAATCAACACTCAACGCAGAAGACACTAACACCTACCCCTCGCTGCCTTCAAGTCCAGCAACCCTCATCCCGAAACAGAACGATAGAACAAATCCTGTAAAAAGCCCCCAGTGCACCAGGCCACACCCTCTCGCAGTACTCCAAGAGATATAACATAATATATATACAAGTATAGTACAATATAATAACAACAATAAAACAAAATGAAAAAACAAACTACTAATCTACTCCACAAACTACCAAAACACAAAAAGAATTTTAAAAACTCCTTAAAAACTACACTTCACTAAATACCCAAAAAGAAGAAAAAAAAACAAACAGACAAAATAAAATTATACCAAGTTATAACGAAGTAGATTAAGTTACATACAGCGCTCTCTCATCACAGCTCCCAACATTGGGAGCAATGGTGAGTAAACCCGTATTGATAGGGTCTACCCAAGGGCCCTCAAACCGACAGGCACAGTCCTCCCAGCTAGACAAAGGCCCTGGATAATATAGCTGATACATCTACATCGATATAACTCAAGAAGGGCCAACAAGTTCGATAGAACAACTTTGTTTTCTGGTGCACCATACTCGTGAGGGAGGTCAGGGGGATGTGCTCCATAACTGTCCTATGTCAGCTCGAGAGTCAAAGAACAAAGAAGAACAAAGAAAATTTACAGCCTTCGGCCTTCCAAGCCTGAGCCGATCCAAATGTACTGTCTAAATCTGTCGGTCAATTCCTAAGCATCTGTATCCCTCTGCTCCCCACCTACATTTATCCAGACCCATCTTAAATGAATCTACCGTGCCTGCCTCTACCACCTCTGCTGGCAACACGTTCCAAACGCCCACCACCCTCTGTGTGAAGTACTTGCCACGTCTATCCCCCTTAAACATTTCACCTCTCACCTTGAAAGAGTGACCTCTCGTTATTGAATCCTTCACTCTGTGAAAAAGTTTGTCTCTATCCACCCTGTCTATACCCTTCAGGATTTTGTAAACCTCAATCAGGTCTCTCCTCAACCTCCTTTTTTCTAATGAAAACAAACCTAACCTACTCAACCTTTTTTTAGATTAGATTAGATTACTTACAGTGTGGAAACAGGCCCTTCAGCCCAACAAGTCCACACCGCCCCGCCGAAGCGTAACCCACCCATATCCCTACGTCTACATTTACCCCTTACCTAACACTATGGGCAATTTAGCATGGCCAATTCACCTGACCTGCACATCTTTGGACTGTAGGAGGAAACCGGAGCACCCGGAGGAAACCCACGCAGACACGGGGAGAACGTGCAAACTCCACACAGTCAGTCGCCTGAGGTGGGAATTGAACCCGGGTCTCAGGCTAACCACTGTGCCACCGTGCCGCCCACAAACTTTGGGCAATTTTTTGACTGGCTAACTCATCTAATCTGCACATCTTTGAACTATGGGAGGAAAGCAGAGCTCCCAGTGCAGTGAGGGGAGAATGTACACACTGCACACAGACAGTCATCCCGATGCTGGAATTGAACCCAGGTCCCTGGCACTGTGAGGCAGCAGTGCTAACCACTGAGCCACCTCCATCATTTCTTCATAGCTAGCACCTTCCATACCAGGCAACATCCTCGTAAACCTTCTCTGCACCCTCTCAAAAGCGTCCACATCCTTTTGGTAATGTGGCGCCCAGAACTGTACACAGTATTCTAAATACGGCCGAACCAATATCCTGTACAATTTTAACATGACCCTCCAGCTCTTATACTCAATACCCCGTCCGAAGAAGGCAAGCATACCATATGTCTTCTTGACCACTCTATCCACCTGTGCAGCAACCTTCAGGGTACAATGGACCTGCACTCCCAGATCTCTGCCTATCAACTTTTCCCAAGGCTCTTCGCTCTATTGTATAATTCACTCTAGAATTAGACTTGCCTAAATGCATCACCTCACATTTGTCTGGATTGAAAGCCATCTGCCACTTTTCCGCCCAAGTCTCCAGTCTATCGATATCCTCCTGTATTCTCTGACAGTCACTTATACTTTCTGTGGGGATTTTCTGATACCCAACTCATTAAACTGTCCTTCCTCTCACAGAAAGAAAGCATAGTAAACAGTTTCTTCCCATGTACATCCAGGGAGGGAAGATTTGGAAAACCGAAAAGGAGGGACAATGGATCCAACCCAATCTCAGTTCCCAAACCCTTTGCCAGAGCACTCGCTACTTCAACCTGTGGATCTTGTGGCATGTCCATAAACAATGGGTAAAAGTACCGAGTTTTACACTTGGGACACACTGGGGACGCCCCTGTCTTAAACTTCACAAGCCGTTCTGGTGCCATGTGGGCCCTATGGAATACCTTCAGTTGAAGAGCCTAAGTCCGATTACAAGTAGAGATCTTCCTAACATTTTCTCAAGTGTCCTCTCACATCTCTGAGGAGATTTCCACCCCTAATTCTTGAATCCAGGTTTTACATAATCGTTCCATGTCCTTCGACACATTACTACCTAACATGTGATAGAGAGTGCTAACTGAGGGGGTGCCCGCTGACCGGAGCACTCTCCTCTCCATGTCTGATTTGTAAGGATTAACCATCAATGTGTTTTTTTTTGTATGGAGTCTCTAACTTGGAAATATTGAAAGAGATCCTTCCGACTCAGCTGTTCGGAGGACATCATGACCTCCCCATCGACTCGACTCCCAAACTGGAGATTCCTCTGGACTCCCAAAGCTAAAGGCCAGAGTCCATCAAACCTGGCTGCTATCCCAAGATTCCCACTATAGGAGTGAAAGGAGTGGGTTTTTTTGTAAATTGCCTTCACTGTTCCAATCCCCAATACTTGCAACAATCCCCAGAAACACACCTTGGCACCAAAGGAAAAAAAATCCAACACAGGTTCTTACTGGAGAGATGTCAGAGAGAGGGAGAAGCAGCCTGGACATGCGCCTTTTGGTCAAACTGCTTCAGAGCTGATGGCCTGCTGAAATCAAACCAGACCAGAGAAAACGAGAGACTGAGGACCGCAGGTGCTGGAGGTCAGAGTCGAAAAGTGTGGCATTGGAAAAGCACTGCCAGTCGGGCAGCATCCGAGGAGCAGGAGAATCGACGTTTCGGGCATTAGCCCTGTATCTTAACCTGGTTAAAGGAGCAACATCGTTACAAGAGAACTGCGCCAAGAAATATTCCACATTCCCCAAAAATCACAGATACAACTGGGAATTGTGCGGGTAGTCAGAACCGCACTCTTGACTTGGAGAAAATGAGACCAGTTAAAGAAGCAAAGTGACATTTGAGCTGAGCCTGGTGAATGTGGATAGTGGTGGATAGGGACTGTTCTGGTCTCTTTTTGGGGGTGAAGCAGAAAATCTTCAGACCACCTCTATGACTCTATGACCATCTTGGTGGGAGATGGATGCGCAAAGTGAAGAGGAGGCAGCTCGGGCAAAAGAAATAAAACCCAGAATTTTGAAACGAACTTAAAGCCTCAGAACAATCGCGAATGGAAGTGTTGCTTCCAACTGCTTTCCAGTTCAATATAACCATGGTCCCCCCCACACCACGACCCTTTACCTCCTGCCATGACAATTGCTGAGCCCATCCTATGGGGGAAAAAAGTGAAGCTCAGGACAGTCCCCTTTATCAACGACACATGTTAGATCCTCAAAGAAATGCAATAGATACAGATAACAATGTCAACGCTGCAAGATTAACTGAGCAATGTGACCGGCTGTATCCGGTTTGAATAAAATCTTCCAACAATTCCTCTGTGCCATGGTAAACGAACTGGCCTATTCTTTCTGAACTCTGCTAACTGTCTCCCTTTCTTAATGCAGGGCTCCTGCCTGCTACCTTCCAGTGGACTGGGACTGAACCATGATTCAAGAATTGGATATCAAAGCTCTTTCTCTGACTGGACCCATTCTCCATCAGAGGGGACGATTTCTTTCTGAGCTGACAGATTCTGACTGGCATATGACCAGGGGAATGGAAGTGAATCGATATTGTTGCAGACAGATGTGGTGGGGAATGGTGACTCTGCACACCTTTCACTGTCCTCATGTATCCCTATACTTGAGTACGCGTGACAATAAAATCTCATTCTAGTTCTAAATTCAAACCCCAATTCAATTCAGTTAATTAAGCAGTTACATTACTGGCAGTCATTTAATCAATATCCTCAGGTATAATTTTGTATTGCGCACATTCAGATTGGAAACAGTGGTGGGCGGTGACATTAGATAATTAACTAAGACAATATTTACCACTGGAAAGTGAGGTTTGGAAATCCTGGCAGTGAGCATATCCCCACACATATACACACACACACACACACACACACTCACACACACATTCACACACACACTGACACACATGATTTGGAGGTTAGTGGTGTCGATAGTAGTCATGATTTGGAGATGCCGGTGTTGGACTGGGGTGTACAAAGTTAAAAATCACACAACACCAGGTTATAATCCAACAGGTTTATTTGGAAGCACTAGCTTTCGGATCGACGCTCCTTCATCAGGTGGTTGTGGAGGGCTCGATCGTAACACAGAATTTATAGCAAAAATTTGCAGTGTGATGTAATTGAAATTATACATTGCCTGTAGAAACTTGATGTCTGTGTCGATATGTGCAATCTTCTTGGAGATCCTCTCCACTTTAAACCGGCGGTTAGTGGTGTCGATAGTAGTCATGATTTGGAGATGCCGATGTTGGACTGGGATGTACAAAGTTACACAGACACACACACATACACATACAAATACACTCACACACACACACTCTCTCTCTCTCTCTCACAGACACACACACACATACAAACACACACACAGACATACAGACACACACTCACACACACACACAGACACACACACAGACACATACTCACACACACTCACATATACCCACACACATATTCTCTCTCACACACACACACACACACACCCACTCTCTACAAACACACAGACACACACACACATACTCTCTCATACACACAGACACACACATATACCCACACACACAAACACACACAAAAACATACTCTCTACAAACACACAGACACACACACACAGACTCACACACACACACACTCACTCACACACAAACTCACACACATAGACACGCACACACACGGACTCACTCACACACTCACACACACACACACACACACTCACACACACACACACATCACTCACACGCACACACTCACACACAGACACAAACACTCACACACCCACACACACGCACAAACTCACACACGTACACACCCACACGCACTCACACACCCACACACAGTCACACACCCACACACAGACAGACACACACAGAGATACACACACACACACACATCCCTACACACACACAATCACACACCCACAGACACACACACACAGACACACACACCCACACACATAGACACACACACACACAGATTCACTCACACACACACCCACACACTCACACCCACACACCCACACACAGACACACACACACCCCCACAAACACAGACACACACCCACACACACACCCATACTCAGACACCCCTCCACACACATACCCACACACACAGACACACACGCCCACAGACCCCCACACACACCCATACTCTCACACTCACACACACACCCACACCAACGCCCACACACAGACACAGCCACACACAGACACCCACAATCACACCCGCACTCACACACCCCCACACCCACCCACACAGACACACACACACACACACTCACTCACACACATACCCTTAACAGGGATATAATCTCTCACACTCATGCGCACTCTCCCTCTCTCTCAAACACAAATTTGCACAATCATAAGCCTGTGAATTTAGATTTGCAGATTTGTCTTGGCAAATGCATTCTATTTTGTTCAAAAAGCAACAATCTGTAGGCAGTCATAGAGATGGACAGGACAGAAACAGACCCCTCAGTCTGACCTGTCCATGCCGACCAGATATCCCAACCCAATCTAGTCCCACCTGCCAGCACCCGGCCCATATCCTTCTAAACCCTTCCTATTCATATACCCATCCAGATGGCTTTTAAATGCTGTAATTGTACCAGCCTCCACCACTTCCTCTGGCAGCTCCTTCCATACACGTACCACCCTCTGTGTGAAAATGTTACCCCTTAGGTCCCTTTTAAATCTTTCCCCTCTCACCCTAAACCTATGCCCCTCTAGTTCTGGACTCCCCCTCCCCAGGGAAAAGACTTTGCCTATTTACCCTATCCATGTCTGTCATAATTTTGTAAACCTCTATAAGGTCACCCCTCAGCCTCCGACGCTCCAGGGAAAACAGCCCCAGCTTATTCAGCCTCTCCCTGTAGCTCAAACCCTCCAACCCTGGCAACATCCTTGTAAATCTTTCCTGAACCCTGTCAAGTTTCACAACATCTTTCCGATAAGAAGGAGACCAGAATTGCATGTAATATTCCATCAGTGGCCGAACCAATGTCCTATACAGCGCAATATGACCTAACTCCTAACTCCTGTACTCATTTCCAAAAGTATCATCATTTGAAAAAAATCTGTACCTTTTATCTTTTGCCTGAGCAGGCTGCAGCCTGGAGGACCTAACGTTGCGTTCTCTAATTTCAAATAACCTTTCCACCGATCCCTTGGCTCCCTTTCTAGCCTCACCTCCTCCCATCCATTCCACCTGTTGACCCTTCCATCCAGCTACCAACCGGAGTCATCCCTCCCATTGACTGACCAGTTCGTACCCACTACCTGTTTCACCTACCACTACCTCACCATTCTGTGACTCTCCCCACCCCACAACCCCCACTCTCTCTTTATCTGTAGATCTCCCTACTCCTATACCTAGATCTAAAGAAGGGTGAACATCTGAAACGTTGACTTCTCCACCTCCTGATACTGCCTGGCTTGCTGTGTTCCTCCAGCCTCCTGTTTGCCTGCTTTGGATTCCAGCATCTTCAGGGTTTGGGCCCCTACCTTTCACCACAGTGGATCAGTGGTTAGCACTCCTACCTCACAGCACCAGGGACCTGGGTTCGATTCCAGCCTCGAGCGACTGTCTGTGTGGAGTTTGTACATTCTCCCCATGTCTGTGTGGGTTTCCTCCCACAGTCCAAAGATGTGCAGGTTAAATGAGGTGGCCGTGCTAAATTACCCATAGTGTTAGGTGCATTAGTCAGAGGGAAATGGGTCTGAGTGGGTTACTCTTCAGACGGTCGGTGTGGACTTGTTGGGCCGAAGGGCCTGTTTCCACACTGTCGGGATTCTAATCTATTTTTCATACCAAAGAGTACAATCTCAAATCTTGCCACTTTTCAGTGCATTTGCTATGCGTTTGCCATTAGTCACATGATCCAAATCACCTTGAGCTCTCTTTGCCAACCAATCTCAATCCTGCAGTTTTGGGTCAAGAGCAAACTCGGAAATGTTGCGTTTGGTTCCCTCATCTCCGGCAGATAAGGGAGCGCCTGCCTAAGCAGCTTTTGGAAACTGTTGCTGGTGAGCAGCAGGTTAAGTTTTGGGAAATGGTTATCGGAGCAGAGAGCACCGGCAGCTTCTATTTCGTATTCAAAGTACTTGACATGGCAGGAGAGCTCACAGTTGCACTCTGCTCCTCTTGCTGGATGTTGTAAGACAGACGTATTTTTACAGCCCGAGACCTGCACTTGTGCAAGACGTACCTCTGGCTGCAGCTCCTGTGAGCCTGGGTTTTGGAGTTGAACGCTGTGGATCATTAGCAAGGCGGGGTATATTGTGGATAGCAGGATGGTCACACCGCAGACTCAGACAGCGCAGGCGGGGGTGGGGGGGCGGAATGGGTGACCACCAGGCAGAGCAGGAGGGCTATGAGGGCAGTGCAGGAATGTACCGTTTCGGAGGGGATGGGTCCCTTTGGATAACGGCAGCAGCTAAATCCATGGCTGGCTCTGCTGCAGAGGGAGGGAGAGATAGGCAGAGAGAAGCCGGAGTTGGGAATAACTAGACGTTTCTCTGGCTGAAAATGAGAATCCAAGATGGCGTGCTGCTCGGGTCCTGGATGTCTCGGAGCTGTTGCAGGACCTTCTGGAGGGGGAGGGCAATGCCAGTGGCCGTGGTACATGTTGGTAATAATGACATAGGACCTTATTAAAATGGATAAGCTCCGAAAAGACAGAATATAGAGAACTGGCAAGAAAGTTGAAATGTAGGACCTCAAAACATAGTTATCTCAGTATTACTACCAATTCCACAACCTCGCTCTCAATGCCGGCAAAACCAAGGAACTCGTTATTGACTTTCAGCAGGATGTTACTCGTACCCCCCTAACACCTTAACAGCTCACAGGTCGAATGAGTGGACAGTGTTAAGCTCCTGGGGTGGTCATCCACGACAAGTTTTCTTGGACTGATGTGGACGCACTGGTTACAAAGGCCTGACAGGCCTTTCCTCAGGCAGCAGAAGAAATTTGGCATGTCGGCGAATACAATTGCCAACTTTTATATGTCACCGAGAGCATTCTGTCTGGATGTATGATTACCTGGTACGGTATCTGTACCATTCAAGATCAGAAATGGTTTCAGAGAGAGTGGTGAATTCAGCCCGGACAATCACAAAGGCCAACCTCCCATCTATAGAATCCATCTACCAGGCCCACTGTCAAGGAAAGGCTGCCAGTATTATCAAAGATCCATTCCACCCTGGCAATGTTTTTCTACAACCTCTACCATCGGGGAGAAGGTATAGAAGCCTGAACACATGCACCAGCTGGTTTCGAAACAGTTTCTACCCTCCTGTTGTTAGAATACTGAATGGACTCAAACTCCTAACATTCGCCTGTACCTGTGCTTTTGTTTTTGCCGCTGTTTACCTATTCTTTACTTAACTCTGCTACAAAGCTCTGCACTATTTCTTGGTACACGTGACAATAAATTCAATTCAATTTGATAGTCAGGAGAAACAGAAGGAAAAACAGAATGCAAATGTTGCTGAAAGGATGGCGTGAGGGAAGGGTTTCAGATTTATGGGGCATTGAGACCGCTTCTAGGGGAGAGGTTACACCTAGGCAGGACTGAGACTGACCTCCTTGGGGAGGAATCATCAATACGAGTTGGGGAGGATTCAAACTAGTGTGGCCAGGGGACGGGAACCAGGGGAGTAGGACAGTAGATGCAGAAATTGAGGGAAGAGGGAGAAACCAAGGCAAACAAGAACGGGCAGGAAATTACTGCTGAAAACAGCAAGGGAGGTGGGCGGAAATCTATATGTTTCAAAGCATATAATAGGCAAGGTAGGTGTTAGTATGTGGATCAGTGACGCATTTGTGACTGGAGACTTGGCTAAAGGAAGGACAGGACTGGCAGCTGGATTTCCTAGGGTTTAGATATTACAGCTGTGATAGAAGGGGGTGTCAAAGGAGTGGGGGAGTTGCATTACTAGTACTTCACAGCTACACTGAGGGGGGACACTTCAGAGGAGTCATGCAGTGAGGCAATGTGGGTGGTACTCAGGGATAGCAAAGGTGAAATCACAATGCTGGGGTTCCACTTCATTAATATGTAAATCCCAGTGCTGCTTTTAAGTCGGTACGGTGGCCCAGTGGCTAGTAACTGCTGCCTCGCATCGCCAGGGACCTGGGTTTGATCCCACCTTTGGGTGACTGTCTGTGTGGAGTGTGCACATTCTCCCCGTGTCTGTGTGGGTTTGCTCCCACAGTCCAAAGATGTGCAGGTTAGGGTGGGTTGGCCATGCTAAATTGCCCCCATACGGTTCAGGGATGTGTGGGTTAGGTGCACTAGTCAGAGGGGAATGGGCCTGGGTGGGTTACTCTTCAGAGGGTCAGTGTGGACTTGTTGGGCCAAAGGGCCTGTTTCCACTCAGTAAAGATTCTATTTTAAGCTACATTCTCGGGATAACTTCAGGTTTTATAAAAATAGGTGACATCTCAGCTCAGACAATGCATTTACAGCATTCTCCCTGTTCGAACAATCCCAAGATTCCCAGGGGCGGGGAGTGGTCAGTCCAGGCCCAGCTCTATTGGTCTCCTTCTGAGGCATGCACTATAGTGGGGAGGTCAGACACCAGCACTGGGCTGTCGGTGGAGGAAACCATTTCCCCCCTCCCCCCCCAAACCCCATTCTGAGTTGGCATGATCCTTACCCAGGGAACCCGGGTGGTGGCATATGCACCAAGGCAGGGTGGGGGGGGGGGGGGGGGGGGGGGTGGGGGATGGGGGTAATGAGACAATGTGTGTGGAGATGGTCAGAATACAGGAGTTGGTAGCAGCAGCAGGCCTCCCCAGCCCCGACAGTTAGCAACATCCACGGAAACACAACAGGTGCAAGGATGAGTCAGGGAGCTGCAGCTATTCCCAGGGAGTAAAGCTCGACAAGAAAAATAAACAGGGAACGTTCCGGAGCCAGAGCACCCCACACCCACCTCCCCCCTCCCCGCCCCCCCCCCCCCCCCCACCACCAGGTCCTCGCCAGTTGTTCACAGGTCAGTGATGACTAACAAGGCCCGGGGAGCTGACGGAAGGTGCTGGAAATGTTGCGGCCACCTGTGGGATCGGCGTTGAAGCAAGATCACTCTGCTCCCAGCTCTCCCCCTCCCCGTCACCCCCCCCACCCCCAGGCCCTGTCGCCTCGCGAAAGCGAGGGCAGTGTCAGGGAGTAGGCTTCCTCCTTCCCCACACCGTACTGTACGGCAAGGAGACACAAATGTGTCACTCGGCCCATCCGCTCAGTGCCAGCTTGCTTCGCACCCGGGAGTAGGCCATTCAGCCCCGAGAGACTGTTCAGCCAGGCAATGAGGGTTTGTGGCCTAGCTCTACGTACCTGCCTTTAGCCCCTATCCCTTGTGCTAACCTAAAATTTATCTCTTCCAGTTTTAAAATGAACAATTGACCCTGTTCAGAGGCATAGATAGAGTGGATCGCCAGAGACATTTTCCCAGGGCGGAAATGTCTATCGTGAAGGAGCATCATTTGAAGGTGATTGGAGGAAAGTTTGGGGGAGATGTCAGAGATAGGTTCTTTACACGGAGAATAGTTGGTGTATGGAATGCACTGCCAGCAGTGGTAGTAGAGTCAGATACATTGGGGACATTTAAGCAACTCTTGGATAGGCACATGGATGATGGTAAAAGGTAGGGTATGGAGGTTAGTTTGATCTTAGAGTAGGATAAAAGGTCAGCACAACTTAAAGGGTTGAAGGGCCTGTACTTGTGCTGTGCTGCTCTACGTTCTCTGACCCTGTGCCATTTGTGGAAGAGAGTTCCACACATCTCTCACCCTCTATGAGTCAAAGTGCTTCCTAACGTCTCTCCTGAACGGGCTGGCCCTAATTCTCAGAGACCCCTAGTTCTAAAATTCCCAGCCAGTGGAAAAATTTATTAAAAAGTCTATCTTTATCTACCTTTTCCTGCCTTTTCCTGTTAATATCTGAAGACTCGGATCAGGTATCCTTTGCTCCCCTCCCTCATCAACCTGTCCCTCACCAAGACACCCTATTTTAACTACGTTGCCCACTACGTTCCCTGGTGACATGGAAAATTGCCCACTGGACGAACAAGAAGCTGGGCCAATCAATCCAGCCAATAAATCCCTCCATCAGTGTAATCTTGATCACAGAAGGGATTCCCAATTATCAGGTGGCCCTTACACAGTACTAACCTGCTGATTGGATCTCAGTTTAGCTTCGGACAGCCCCACTCAGCTCCGGAGCTCATTACAGTTGTCGGATGCAGACGCAAGAGTTGAACTCTTCTGTGAGGTGGGAGTGACAGCCCTTGACATCAAGGCCTCATTCAAACCGAGTGTAGCATCAACGAGCCCTGGCAAAACTGAATCAATGGGTATCGGGGGGCAAACTCTCCAATGGTTGGAGTTATACCTGGCACACAGGAAGTTGGTTGTTGGAGGTCAGTCAGCTCAGCTCCAGGGCATCTCTGCAGGAGTCCCTCAGGGTCGTGTCCCTAGGCCCAACCGTCTTCAGCTGCTCTATCAATGACCTTCCCTCCATCACAGGGTCAGGAGTGAGGATGTTCACCGATGATTGCACAGTTTCCAGCACCATCTGTGACTCCTCAGACACTGAAGCAAGCCAGGTTCAAATGTAGCAATACAGACCTACACTGTTCAATGGCAATTTGAGCCCCACAGATGCCAGACAATGACCGTTCCTAACAATAGAGAATTGCCCTTGACATTCAATAGCGTTACCATCACCGAATGCTGGAGCTCCCTCCCTCAGGGCACTGTGGGTCTCCCCACAGCATGTGGACTGCAGTGGTTCAAACAGGCACCTTCTCCACCTCACTTAGGGGCGGTCAATAAACACTGGCCTTCTCAGAAACCACTCCATGAACAAAAGGGAGAAACAGATCATCTCCGAGCTTCCTTCCTCATGGCCAAGTTATGAAGACCTTGGGTCTGCAGCTGAAGTGAGGTTCGAATGGGTGGCATAATTTATTCCGCTGACACGGTGAGCTGCAGCCTTTCCACACAACATTACACTCTCTGATGGTCTTCAAAAGATGTCAATTAATTTAGCCAAGTATGAAGCTGTATTACTATAAGCTAATGATGTTTTGATTAAAGATGCCAGTATCTTTCCCATCCACAAGTAGGCCCAGAGCTGTCTGGATTTCTTCTTTGAAGAAATATGGAGTTGATGGTGAGAACAGACCGCGCTGGGGAAACTCATCAGGTCTGGCCGCATCGCTGGAGAGAGTTACATTTCAAGTCGCAGTCTGATTCTTTTTCAGTTCAGCTCTGCTGAGGCTCTCCACCACTTTCCCCAGATGTGCAGCACCCACAGTATTTATTTATTTTAGCTGCATAATTCGTTGAAGTTTGCATCACAGGTCGACAGGGTGGTTAGGAAGGTATTGAGCACACTTGCCTTCATCGCTCAGACCTTCAGTATAGGAGCAGGGACACCATGTTGAGGTTGTGTAGGTGAGGCCTCTTCTGGAGTACTGCGCCTGTGTACTGTGGTTTCACGGTTACAGGAAGGACATTATAAAGCTGGACAGGATTCGGGAGAGATTCCCCGGGATGTTGCCGGGAACGGAGGGTTTGAACCATAAGGAGAGCTGGGATAGGCTGGGAGGTTTTTCACCGGAATGTAGGAGGCTGAGGGGTGACCTTACAGAGGGGTATACTGCAAATAAAGTAAATGCCAGGTGTCGTTCCCCCACGGTGGGGGTTTCAAAACCAGGGGGCGTATTTTTAAAGCGAGTGGAGAAAGATTTTTCAAAACGGACAGGAGGGGTGATTTGTTTATCAGAGAGTGGTTCGTGTGAGGCATGAACTACCTGAGGGAGTGATGGACAAGGGTGCACTTACAACATTTAAAAACCATTTGGATAAGTACAGGAATAGGAAGGGTTTGGAGGGACATGGGCCAGGAGCAGGCTGGTGGGACTAGGTTAGTTTGGGATTGTGGTCAGCACGGACTGGTTGGGCCGAAGGGTCTGTTTGCGTGCTGTCTGACTCGATGGCTGATAATAATTGCTGTCCTATTTGCTGTGTTTTCTTCTCTTCTGCCTAGTTGGGTTAGAAATGCTACAAGGTGACTCTGCCCACTTTGACAATTGCAGCTCCTGTTCGGGGGTTCGATCCTCCTGCCAACTCGTATCTTAGTGTCTGTTTGTCCTGAAAATTGGGACTACCCTGCTTCAGGTTTACCAACTCATTAATGATGAACGGTCCAAGTGGTCAGACTCTTGTGCCTGATACCGTACGAGGGTAGGGTCGGTGAGGAGGGGTGCTAACTGCGAAGATTTAGAACAAAGGGAAGAGTTGGATGGGGGTCCCGTGGTAAAACGTAATGTCCAACTGCAGTTGGCAACTCTCCGTGCAGTTTGTGCCCACATGGGATAAGGGAAAGGGTCAACGCCCACATTATAGAGGGAGAGAGAGAGAGAGAGAGAGAGAGAGAGAATGAGAATGAGAGAGACAGAGAGAGAGTGAGAGAGAGAGAGCGAGAGAGAGAGAGTGAGAGAGAGAGAAAGTGAGAGAGAGAGAATGAGAGAGACAGAGAGAGAGTGAGAGAGAGAGCAAGAGAGAGAGAATGAGAGAGACAGAGAGAGTGAGAGAGAAAGAGAGAGAATGAGAGAGACAGAGAGAGAATGAAAGAGAGAGAAAGAATGAGAGAGACAGAGAGAGAGTGAGAGAGAGAGAATGAGAGAGACAGAGAGAGAGTGAGAGAGAGAGAGCGAGAGAGAGAGAATGAGAGAGACAGAGAGAGAGTGACAGAGAGAGAGAGAATGAGAGAGACAGAGAGAGAGTGAGAGAGAGAAAATGAGAGAGAGAGAGAGTGAGAGAGAAAATGAGAGAGACAGAGAGAGAGTGAGAGAGAGAGCGAGAGAGAGAGAGAGAGAGAGAAAGTGAGACAGAGAGAGAGAATGAGAGAGACAGAGAGAGAGTGAGAGAGAGAGAGAGAAAGTGAGAGAGAGAGAGAGAGAGAGAGAGAGAGTAAGAGAGAGTGAGTGAGAGAGAATGCGTCCATATTATACAGGAGAGAGAGAGTATGTGTGCGTGTGAGAGAGAGAGAGTGAGAGAGAGAGAGAGAGAAAGTGAGAGAGAGAGCGAGAGAGTGAGAGTGAGAGATTGCCCACATTGTACAGAGAGAAGGGGGCAGTGCGTACACAGGGCAATGAGGAGCGGGCAGTGCCTACAAAGGGCAATGATGGGGAGCACCATGAACTGGTGGTGTGCCAGGAGTGATGAGGAGACACACCACCCCCAGCTCAGTGAACACTGTGGCTGCGTGACTCCCAGCACTCCCTCCCAGACTCAGGCTCGGCCTTTAGGGAGCCGGCTGGACTGAAGAAGAGTGCAGGCCATATGGTCCATCACACCCTTTGGGATGTGCACTGCATGCTAACCATGCACAGTACCCAGCCCAGTCATTATCGATTTACAGACAAGTGTTCTGGGGCTAACCACCGATAGTGAGTATTGCCTTCTCTTGCACCTCACATCATCATGGTGAAGGTTGTGGGGCAAGATCAGAACGCTCTCTGTCTGCGGTTCGGTAACACACTGTCCAGCTCGGGAAGTTCAGGCCCTGTCTCCCCCCCCCTCCCCCACCTCAGGAAGCATCAGTCTCCACTCTTGAACTCTCTCAGTTGTCAGCTTGTGTCAACAGCTGCTAAGCATTCAGAGCCCTCTCTCCGGGGGGTCTGTTTCCCGAAATACAACTGTCAAAATGATTTGACATCGTGCAAGACAGCCCCCCCACCACTTAACAGGATTAGCGACTGCACTTCCCCACCTCAGAAAAATCTCAAGCACTCGGGAGTCCAATGGGTTTTCGCATCCGCCCAGCAATGCCAGCGAGCTGGTTTCTCGCCTGCCCCGTCCCTGAGGCTGGGGGGGCTAAATGTGAGTCAGCTACAGAGGAGTCGGTATTATCTAACAGGTATCTGTGAATATCTACCCAGATGTCTGCGAGCCCAGTGCGGTTTACCTGGGACAGTCGTGATCAGAGATCAGGCGAGTGCAGATTGAAGCCATTAATTAGCGCGAGTGAGACAGTCTCATCAGTCCTGTTTGTGCTCTCTCCTGGCCCCCTGTGTCAAACCTCCTCCAAGATTTCTGCCCTAGCCGTGAGCATGCACCTTCCTCTAACTGCAGTCCTCGTGCCTCCTCTGCGCTGACCTTTGCCCGTGAGTCTCAAGGAGAAAGTGAGGGAGGAAGGGCTCATGCCCGAAACGTCGATTCTCCCGCTCCTTGGATGCTGCCTGACCTGCTGCGCTTTTCCAGCAACACGTTCTCAAGCTCTGAGTCTCAAGACCACCCTCTCGACCCAATCCCCACTGTACCGCTGACCATGCAATGCCTCTCCTTGCTCTCCGTGCCAGCTAGGATTGGAAATAATTCCATTCATTTCAGCCTCAGAAGTCTTTTGTTGTGTTCCCAAGTTTAGTTAAGGGATGGGTAAACTAAACTCAAGCTCTGTTATTTTGGCCGTCTATCGCTGGCTTGCAGGAAAGGGTCAGCTGCTATTCTTTCAGGAAAGCACATCTGCCACTGCCCCACACCACACATCCTAGGATCCCTGTCGCGTGGGAGCAGGCCATTCGGCCCATCGAGTCTGCATTGACCCTCCGAACAACATCCCGCCCACTAGACTTGGTTGCAGCTCACGCATCCTATATCTTGCTATTGAGCGCATTCTCATTGAAAGTGATATCAAAACCTCCTTTAAATCGCATGTTGAGCTAAAACAAGCTTACTTTTTAAGATTCTTTACTGGGATGGAGGCGTCACACGGCTACAACATTTATTACCCGTCCCTGATTGTCCAGAGGGCAATTAAGAGCCAACCACATTGCTATGGGTTTGGAGTCACATGTAGCCTAGCTTTCTACCCTCAAGAACATTTGGGAACCAGATGGATTTTTCCAACAATTAATTCCAGATTTTTCACTGAATTCAAATTCCGCAATCTGCCATGGTGGGATTTGAACCCAGGTCCCCCGATCATTACATGAGGCTCTGTATAGACAGCCCAGTGATAATCCCACTAAGCCATCGCCTCCACCTAACCTTATAAACTGCAGCCCTATTCCCCCACCCCACCTTTATTCCATAAGGTTTCAGAACACATTGTTGCGTCTTGAATTTTTGTTCATTTCTTTTCTCTTTAAACTCCACATGCAGACCCCTCCATCAGGTTTCTGTCCCCTTGCTGCAGTGGGTCTTATTGAAGTTGATCAGGACGGTGTGACTACATCAGAGGGCCATTTACCTTCCTTATCCTTCATGACCCGTTGTCAGCCTTTGACACTGGTGACCAGCCCATCCTTCTCTCCAACTCCTCTCTGCTGGCTCCAACATGGTGGTGGTGTCCAACATCTCCCTGAGGCCCTTGACCCCTTTCCTATTTCCCATTAATAAAATTGCTCCTTGGTGGTATCATCCCAAAGCCTCCATCTCCCTTGGTCCCTCATTATCCATCACTACGAGGGGCAGCGGGATCTCAGAATGCAGATTGCCTGTGGCCGTTTCTCCACGCTGCGTTCTCTATGTCCCATCTCCACCCCTCCCCCCTGATCAGTGGGATTTGACTGTTGAGAAAATTCATGCTACATCTGATCCTGAGATGGGTTCCCAGCCCGAATTGAAAACCATCGCTAGGACTGCCTCTTTCCACCTCTGTAACATCATCCCATTCTGTCCCCCACTTCAAGATCCAACTCTTGCTGAAAGCCCCATCAGAGTCTGTGCTGTCCTTGGATCTGGTGACTTCATTGTGCTCTGTACCGGCCTTCCACTTCTGATCTCTGCAGACCCAAACTCTTGTAAAACTCTGCTGACTATTTCTTAACTCAAACTGAGTCCCATTCGCCCAAGACCCTCACACCAACTGTTTGTTGCGGATGTTGGTTCCCCAGTCAAACAAGAGAGTCATACGGGACTGGAGACATTAACTCTGTTGTTCTCTCTCCTGCTGAGAGACCGGCTGAGTTTCTCCTGCCCCTGCTGCTTTGACCTCAGTTTTAAAACTGTTTTCCGATTCCTTCACAGTCTCGCCTCTGCACTCTTCCCCAGCTCCAGAACCCTCTGGGGTATTGGTATTCCTTCAATTCTGCTCTCTCGTTCAACACTGGTTTTAACTGTGCCCTCAACTGCTTGGACCTGAAGCCCTATCAAAGCCCTTCACTCTCCTTTGAGGAACACCTGGATGCCAGGTGTTACAAGACAGGAGGTTGCCGGGTCTCAGGAGACCATTGACTGTGAGGAAAAGTTAAAAAAAGACTGGGATTGTTTTCACCGGAAAGATGGCAGCTGAGAGGAGAGCTGATAGAGTTCTCCAATATTGTCAGAGGCATACATAGGGTGGACAATCAGAGGCATTTTCCCAAGTTTCAATTACAAGGGGGCACAGGTTCAAGCTGAGAGGGGGAATGTTTAAGGGAGGTGTGTGAGGCAGAGTGTGTTTGGGGTCTGGAACAGATTTCCAGAAGAGGTTGGGGGAAACAGGCACATTTAAGGGGCATCTGGATGGTTCTACATGAACAGGGAGGGAATAGAGGGATATGGACCATATAAGGGCAGTAGATTTGCTTTTTTGTTTAGTTTAGTTAGGACATGAGGATTGGAACAGGCGTGGTGGGCCAAAGGGCCTGTTTCTGTGCCATACTTCTCTCTTGTTCTTCAGCCCATCTACTCTGCTGTTCAATGAGATGATGGCTGCTCTGATAATCTTCACTCCACTTACCTCCCTTTTCCCCAGAACCCTTGATTCCCCGTCGACTCTCCTGCTCCTCGGATGCTGCCTGACCTGTTGTGCTTTTCCAGCACCGCACGCTCAACTCTGATCTCCAGCATCTGTAATCCTGATTGACTCCTAAACATTTGCCTGACTCAGTCTTGAATATGCTTAATGACCCAGCATCAGCCACCCTTTCAGTAAGGAATTCCACTGATCCTTTGCACTCTGGTTTGGCCACTTTTGAACTCTGTGATAGGTTCTGGTCTCCCTGCTATAGAAAACATGTTGTTAAACTCGAAAGGGTTCAGGCGACTCTCTGTGTGGAGTTTGCACGTTCTCCCTGTGTCTGCATGGGTTTCCTCCGGGTGCTCCGGTTTCCTCCCACAGTCCAAAAATGTGCGGGTTAGGTGAATTGGCCAAGTTAAATTGCCCGTAGTGTTAGGTAAAGGGGTAAATGTAGGGCAATGGGTCTGGGTGGGTTGCGCTTCGGCGGGTCGGTGTGGACTTGTTGGGCCGAAGGGCCTGTTTCCACACTGTAAGTAATATAATCTAATCTAATCTAATCTAAAAGGTTTACCAGGATGTTGCTGGGATCAGAGGTCTGAGCTACGAGGAGAGGCTGAATAGATTGGGGCTATTTTCCCTGGAGCATTTGCAGTTGAGGGGGTGACTTTATAGAGGTTTGTAAAATCACAAGGGGCATGGACAGGGTGAATTTCCAACACCTTTTCCCCCAGGGTAGGGGGGTCCAAAACTAGAGGGCACAGGTTTAAGGTAAGAGGGGAAACCTAAGGGTCAGCGTTTTCACGCAGAGGGTGGTGCGTGTATGGAATGGGTTGCCAGAGGTAAGCTGGAGGTTAGTATGGTTACAGAATTTAAAAGGCATCTAGATGGGTATATAAATAGGAAGGGTTTGGAGGGATATGGGCCGGGTGCTGGCAGGTGGGACTAGACTAGTTTTGGATATCTGGTCAGCATGGACTAAAGGGTCTGTTTCTATGCTGTACATCCTATAGAAAAAGGTTCCTGTCTTGTAAGGTGACTCTTTACTATGAGATTGTGTCTGCTGCTCCAAGATTTCTTGAGAAGGGACAACAATGTCTTTGCATTGATGCTGTAAAGCCCTCTAAGAATCTTACATCCTTCAATAAGGTGCCCTCTCATTTTACTAAACACCATCGAGTGTAAGCCCAACCTACTCAATTTCTCTTCAAAGAAAGTCTCTGCACGCGCAGTGTCAGATTAGTGAACCTTCTCATGGCCATCTTCAAAAAGGGCGTGGTGCTGGAAAAGCACAGCAGGTCAGGCAGCATCCAAGGGGCAGTAGAGTCGACTTCATCCTAATGAAGGGCTTATCCCTGAAAGGTTGACTGTCCTGCTCCTCTGACTCTGCCTGACCTGCTCTGCTTTACAGGCACCACACCTTTTGAATCTAATCTCCAGCATCTGCAGTCCTCACTGTCTACTTCCCGTGACTATCTCCAACACCAGCATATCTTTCCCTACGTGCAGAGACGCAAACCATTCACAGTATTCCCACTGTAGTCTGACCAGCGCCTTGCATACTTTGAGCAAAACCTCCCCACTTTCACACTCCATCCTCTCTGAAATACCAGCCAGTATCCCGTTTCCCTTCCGCTGGACCTAGATTAGATTCCCTTCAGTGTGGAAACAGGCCATTCGGCCCAACAAGTCCACACCGACTCTCCAAAGAGCAACCCACCCAGGCCCATTCCCCTACCCAATGCATCTGTCACTCCGGGCATTTCCCATGGCCAATTCACCTGGCATCATATCTGTGGTTGTGAGTGAAAACCAGAGCCAACCCCACACAGACACAGGGAAGAATGTGCAAACTCCACACAGTCACCTGAGGCTAGAATCAAACCCAGGTCCCTGGTGCTGTGAGGCAGTAGTGCTAACCGCTGGGCCACCGTGCTAGCCCACACTCAGCTTTTTTTGAGGGTTTATACTCAGGAACTTCCAAATCGCCCTGAGCTGTGCCTTTCTGCAGTCTTCTTCCTTTTGAAGGATATTCACCTCTGTCTCTCTTTCTGCCAAAGTTCATAACCTTGGTATGTTCCTTCATTAGATTCCATTTGCCAAGTGTTTGCCCAGTCACTTCCCCTGTCTACAGCAAACACCCCCTCAGCCCTTGTCCTCCCACCTCCCAAACTTGGCAACAGCACTTCCTTCATCCAAGTCATTAACATATATTGTGAATAATTGTGAGCTGAAAAAATGTGTTGCTGGAAAAGCGCAGCAGGTCAGGCAGCATCCAAGGAGCAGGAGAATCGACGTTTCGGGCATCAGCCCTTCTTGAGAAAGGTTAGCCCTCCTGAAGAAGGGCTGATGCCTGAAACGTCGAATCTCCTGTTCCTTGGATGCTGCCTGACCTGCTGCGCTTTTCCAGCAACACATTTTCAGCTTGGGAAAAAAAAGCCCAAAGTATTGGAGGTACTGTACAGAATGGGTGGAGAATTATCTCATGAAGAGAAGACATCGTTGAGACCTGGTTGAGATAAAGGGAGCATTTTCAGGACGGTAACCTGGAACAAGTGAAACGTTCACAGGAATCAGGGCTGGGGTCACAATTATTCAGGAGAAAGTGAGGACTGCAGATGCTGTTGTGTACCATAGCTTATCAAATACCTTTTGGAAATGCAAATAAGTTACATCTACCTTTCCCATTATCTCCACCACTTGTTATAGAATCTTCACAGTGTGGAGACATGCCATTCAATCCATCGAGGCCATCCCCATCCCGCGAAGAGCATTCCATCCAGACTCACCCCCGTCTACCCTATCCTGTGATTCCCATGGCTAATCCACCGAGCCTACCTTCCCTGAACACTATATCCAATCCACCTAACCTGCACATCCCTGGACCCTATGGCCAATACAGCCTAACCTACACATCCATGGACCCAATGGCCAATCCAGCCTAACCTGCACATCCCTGGAACCTACGGCCAATCCACCTAACCTGCACATCCATGGACCCTATGACCAATCCACCTAAACTGCACATCCATGGACGCTATGACCAATCCACCTAACCTGCACATCCCTGGACGCTTTGGCCAATCAACCTAACCTGCACATCCCTGGACACTATGATCAGTCTACCTAACCTATACATCCATGGACCCTATGACCAATCCACCTAACCTGCACATCCCTGGACCCTATGACCAATCCACCTAACCTGTACATCCATGGACCCTATGACCAATCCACCTAACCTGTACATCCATGGACACTATGACCAATCCAGCCTAACCTGCACATCCCTGGACCCTATGGGCAATCCACCTAACCTGCACATCCCTGGACCCTATGGCCAATCCACCTAACCTGTACATCCATGGACCCTATGGCCAATTCACCTAACCTGCACATCCCTGGGCACTATGGCCAATCCACCTAACCTGTACATCCATGGACCCTATAGCCAATCCACCTAACCTGAACATCCATGGACCCTATAGCCAATTCACCTAACCCGAACATCTCTGGACGCTATGGCCAATCCACCTAACCTGCACATCCCTGGACGCTATGGCCAATCCACCTAACCTGCACATCCCTGGACCCTATGGCCAATTCACCTAACCCAAACATCCCTGGACGCTATGGCCAATCCACCTAACCTGCACATCCCTGGACCCTATGGCCAATTCACCTAACCCAAACATCCCTGGACGCTATGGCCAATCCACCTAACGTGCACATCCCTGGACCCTATAGCTAATCCACCTAACCTGCACATCCCTGGACACTATGACCAATCCACCTAACCTGCACATCCCAGGACACTATGGCCAATCCACCTAACCTGCACATCCCGGGACACTACGGCCAATCCACCTAACCTGCACATCCCTGGACCCTATGGCCAATCCACCTAACCTGCACATCCATGGACCCTATAGCCAATCCACCTAACCTGCACATCCATGGACCCTATGACCAATCCACCTAACCTGCACATCCATGGACACTATAGCCAATCCACCCAACCTGTACATTCATGGACGCTATGGCAATCCACCTAACCTGTACATCCCTGGACCCTATGACCAATCCACCTAACCTGCACATCCCTGGACGCTATGGCCAATCCACCTAATCTGCACATCCCTGGACCCTATGGCCAATCCACCTAACCTGCACATCCCTGGATCCTATGGCCAATCCACCTAACCTGCACATCCATGGACGCTATGACCAATCCACCTAACCTGTACATTCATGGACGCTATGGCAATCCACCTAACCTGTACATCCCTGGACCCTATGACCAATCCACCTAACCTGCACATCCCTGGACACTATGGCCAATCCACCTAACCTGTACATTCATGGACGCTATGGCAATCCACTAACCTGTACATCCCTGGACCCTATGACCAATCCACCTAACCTACACATCCATGGACACTATGGCCAATCCACCTAACCTGCACCTCCCTGGATGCTATGACCAATCCACCTAACCTGCACATCCCTGGATGCTATGACCAATCCACCTAACCTGCACATTCCTGGATGCTATGACCAATCCACCTAACCTGCACATCCCTGGATGCTATGACCAATCCACCTAACCTGCACATCCCTGGATGCTATGACCAATCCACCTAACCTGCACATCCATGGACACTATGATCAATCCACCGAACCTGTACATTCATGGACACTATGATCAATCCACCTAACCTGCATATCCATGGACCCTATGATCAATCCAGCCTAACCTGCACATCCATAGACTCCGGGAGGACACTGGAGCATTGGAGGAAGCCCACCCACAATTGGGGAGGCAATGGCGTAGTGGCACTATCACTTGACTGTTAAATCAGAGATCCAGATGATGTCCTGGGGACCTAGGTTCAAATCCTGCTATGGCAGATGGTGTAATTTGAGCTCAATAAAATCTGAATTACGAATCTAATGATGACTGTGAGTGTATTCTCTATTGTTGGAAAAACCCATCTGGTTCACTAATGACCTTTAGGGATGGAATCTGCCATCCTTACCTAGTCTGCTGATGGGTGACTTAATAGAGGTTTTTAAAATCATGAGGGGCGTGGAAAGTCTTTTCCTTGGGGTGGGGGACCCCAGAACGAGAGGGGCATAGGTTTAGGGTGAGAGGGGGAAGATATAAAAGAGACCTAAGGGGCAACGTTTTCACACATAGGGTGGTATGTGCATGGAATGATATGCCAGAGGAAGTGATGGAGGCTGGTTCAATTGTAACATTTAAGATGCATTTGGATGGGTATATGAATCGGAAGAGTTTGGAGGGATACAGGCTGGGTGCTGGCAGGTGGGACTAGATTGTGTTGGGATATCTGGTCGGCATGGACGGGTTGGACCAAAGGGTCTGTTTTCCATGCCATACATCTCTATGACTCTATAACATATGACTCCAGACCCACAGCAATGAGGTTGACTCTTCACTGCTCTCTGGGCAATTAGGGACGGGCAATAAATGCTGATCTAACCAGAGATGCCCTCAACCTGGGAATGAATAAAAGGCAGACACCAGGATAATGTGCAAACTCCACATAAACAGTCACCTGAGAGTGGAAACGAACCTGGGTCCCTGGCAGTACGAGGCAGCAGTGCTAACCACTGAGCCACCATGCCCACCTCCCCCCCCAAAAAAAACTAAACCCACCTCAAAACAAAGGTCATAAATTCATCAGGCGCAATTTTCTCTTGTTAAAGCCAGTCAGATCACTATCATTAGGTTACTAAACATCCTTGACAAGGGAATCTGACATTTTTTCTTGTTTGCCAATGGCAGCTAATTTGTTTGATACAAGAAGAAAAAAAAACTGGCCTTGAGGTGTCTGCTTGTGTGAAAGGTGCCACCTAATCGCAAGTTGTTGTTGTTGTCGTCGGTTGGGCATCCCCATATATAGAAGGCATTCATTAAAGGCGCCTGGGGGATCTATTAATAGGCATTTGACACAAGTCTGTTGGGAGGGAAGGGAAAGGCAGAAAATAACAAACCATGTACATATAGACACTGCAAGCCGAGTGTGAGAGGTGACTGTCCAGGGATTGAGGTGGGACAGAGTGTGTCGGATGACTGTGAACAACATACAGACAAGGAGGTAGCGTTATAAATACAAGGCTGCACTGACTGCTTCAAAGTGTGTCCCTCTCGCCCACACACTGCAGGATGCCCAGGGCCGAGCCCGAGCCAGACCCAGAGGCAGAGGCAGAGGTAGAGCCAGGCAGTGAAGATCAGTATAAAGGCCGCTGTGAACAGCACGGTGAGGCGTTGTGGATGTACTGCGCTGTGGATAGACTGCCCGTGTGCACGCTGTGCACTGACTCTCACCGAGACCACCACCTCAGGCCTATCAGCGATGCCGTTCGCCACTCCAAGGTAGGCTTCCCCTCCTCCCTGTGTGACCCAATGGCAAGCTGGGAGACCGCTCAGCCCAGCGCCTCCTTGCAAGCCCCCACTCCTCCCTTCCCAGCTCTTAGGCGAAGGGCTGCATCTCGATTCTTTAGTTTTTTGCAATTAATATTAATTCCAAATTCTCCCTCACACTTTTAGACAGCGACTGAGGGATCTAAAAGGGGGCACTGGGTGACAATAGCATCCCTTTGAATCCCCCTCCTTGTCTGATCCCAAAGCCCCCTCCTGCCAAACAAAGGCTGTGCACCTTCCTATCCACCCCATATCCTCATCATTTTGTGTCGAGTCAGACCGTACAGAAACAGACCCTTCAGTCCAGCTCATCCATGTCAACCAGATATCCCAACCTAATCTGGTCCCGATTCGGAGATGCCGGTGTTGGACTGGGGTGTACAAAGTTAAAAATCACACAACACCAGGTTATAGTCCAACAGGTTTCATTGGAAGCACTAACTTTCGGAGCACTGTCACCTGATGAAGGAGCAGCATTCCAAAAGCTAGAGCTTCCAATTAAACCTGCCGGACTAAAATCTAGTCCCGTTGACCAGCACTTGGCCCCTATCCCTTCAAACTCTTCCTATTCATGTACCCATTCAGTTGCCTTTTAAATGCTGCAATTGTACCCAGCCTCCACCACTTCCTCTGGCAGCTCATTCCATAAGACCACAAGGAGTGGAAGTAAGACCATTCGGCCCATCGGGTCCACTCCGCCATTCAATCGTGACTCAGGGGCGTTTCAATTCCACTTACCCGCACTCTCGCTGTATTCCCTTAATTCCTCACAAGATTAAGAATTTATCAATCTCTGCCTTGAAGACATTCAACCTCCCAGCCTCCACTGTGCTATCCTTTCTCCCTCAGAATTTGCGCTCGAGAATCTGTATCCAGGCCCCTTTGTGTCTAAGGTGGCGACTTGCAAACATTTCATTGGACCCGTGTGACAATAAAGCTCATTCAATCCTGTATCCGCCCCTCCAGTACTGAGAGAGTGCGGGCGTACTGTTTTTACACATTAAATGTTAAACTCTCACAAGAGGACACAAAATTGAACTTTCTCTCACGCATTGTGAAGTCTGCCTCAGTTGTTAAGACTTGAAGGAGCCGGTGTTGGACTGGGGTGGACAAAGTTAATAATCACACAACACCAGGTTATAATCCAACAGGTTTCATTGGAAGCACTAGCTTTCAGAGCGCTGCTCCTTCATCAGGTAGTTGTGGAGTAAGATACAGCATTTATAGCAAAAGTTTACAGTGTGATGTAACTGAGATTATACATTGAAAAATGCCTTGATCATTGTTAAGTCTCACAGCTGTTAGAATGACCATGATAGTTTAACCTCTTTTAACCTTTTTTGGAAGTTACATTCTCAGGTTAACTTTAACAATTGGTGTTAGCCAGATAATGTGTTGAAGGTGTTAGCCCCCTGGGTTCTGTGGTTTGTGCCATAATGTTTAGACTGATTCTAATCTAAAAAAATGAGTTAACAGAGTTTCACATGAATGCATGCAGTTTTTGAGCAAAGTACAATGTAACCCTGCAAGTACAAATTCACCCCACAAAATATATGTGTATGTCTGCATGTGGGTTTGTGTGTAAGTCTTAGACACTTTATATACACACACGTTTGTGGGGTGAATTTGTACTTGCAGAGTTACATTGCACTTTGCTCAAAAACTGCATGAATCCATATAAGACTCTGTTAACTCATTTTTTGGATTAGTATCAGTCTAAACATCATGGCACAGACAGGGAACACAGGGATCTAACACCTTCAACATCTCAACATCTTATCTGCACTGACACCAGTTGTTACAGTTAAATTGAGAATGTAACTTTTAAAAAACATTTTGTGGTTTACATATGAAGGAAGTGAAACTAACATGGTCATTGTAACAGATGAGAGACTTAACAAACAAGCAAGGTATTTTTCAATGTATAATTTCAGTTCCATCGCACTGTAAACTTTTGCTATGAATTCTGTGCCTTACAACTGTGTCCTCCACAATCACCTGATGAAGGAGCAGCGCTCCAAAAGCTAGTGCTTCCAATTAAACCTGTTGGTCTATAACCTGGTGTTGTCTGACTTTTTAATTCAGTTGTTTAGGAGCTTAGTTTGACTGTGCCTGGATTAACACGTGTGGTTCTAAACTGTTGATCTCAGGAAAGATATTGTAGCTACACAGGGAAATGTAACAAAGGACTTCCAGACTTGTTCCTGGGATGGCAGGACTGTCCCACGGATAGAGAAATACAAACTGAGTCTGTGTTCTCTAGAGCTATGAAGAATGGAAGTGATCTGATTGACATTTACAAGATACCGGGGTTGACCATTGACCAGAAACTCAATATAGCAACACAGCGGCTACAAGAGCAGGTCAGAGCATGGGAATCCTGCAGCGAGTAACTCACCTCCTGACTCCCCCAACCTGCCCACCATCTCCAAGGCACAGGTCAGGAGGGTGGTGGAATACTCCCCAGTTGCCTAGATGGGTGCGACCCCCAACAACACTCAAGAAGCCCGACACCATCCGGGACAAAGCAGCCCCCACACCCACAAGCATCCACTCCCCACACCCCCCCACCGACACTCAGTAACAGCCGTGCGTACTATCTACAAGACACACTGCAGACATTCACCAAAGATCCTCAGGCAGCACCTTCCAAACCCACAACCACTAGAAGGACAAGGGCAGCAGTTACATGGGAACCCCACCCCTTCCAAGCCCCTCACCATTCTGACTTGGAAATATAACGGTGTTCCTTCACTGTCACTGGGTCAAATTCCTGGAATTCCCTCCCCAATGGCATTGTGGGTCAACCCACAGCAGATGGACTGCAGTGATTCAAGATGGCAGCTCACCACCACCTTCTCAGGGGGCAACTAGGGATGGGGCAATAAATGCTGGGCCCAGCCAGTGATGTCCATGTCCTACTGGTGAATAAAATAAATTAGAAGGGACAGGCAAGGTCGATGCAGGTAAGATTCAGGGGAGAAGCAAGGGACAGAATTTGAAAATAACAGAGGGTCGGTGTGGACTCGATGGGCTGAATGGCCTGCTTCCACACTGCAGGGATTGTAGTTTCCATCCCCACTTGGGTGTAATCTTTGCAGCTTGGGTAAAGTCAGTAAATCAGGGCCCCAGCTCTGACCAGAACACGCCCGTGCTGAGGAGATTTACAATTGGAGGGAGGTGGGGGTGGGGGGTGGTGGGAGGGTGTGGGCGAGGAGGGGAACTCAGGCCACACTCCACTGTGATGCCAACTTCAGCCAGATATGCCAGGCAGTGACTAACACCAAGGGAAACTGAGGGAGAGTCAGGACTAAGTGCATGATTAGATTAGATTACTTACAGTGTGGAAACAGGCCCTTCGGCCCAACACCGACCCGCCGAAGAGCAACCCACCCAGACCCATTCCCCTACATTTATCCCTTACCTAACACTACGGGCAATTTAGCATGGCCAGTTCACCTAACCTGCACATCTTTGGACTGTGGGAGGAAACCGGAGCACCCGGAGGAAACCCACTCAGACACGGGGAGAATGTGCAAACTCCACACAGTCAGTCGCCCGAGGCGGGAATTAAATCTGGGTCCCTGGCGCTGTGAGGCAGCAGTGCTAACCACTGTGCCACCCTCTGCAAGAAACTTTATTCAGCAATTCTCACCTGGATCTATGTCCTTCATGTGTCGCTGGGTCCAATCTGGGGACTCCCTCCATAACCAGGTCTACTGTAGCGTTTTCACCACCATCTTCCTCAGGGGCAGTTAGGGACTGACTGTACTTACTGGGCTGACCAGTGATCTCCGTGTGATATTGGGGGCTAACACAAAGGAATATTGTTATTTGTGCTTACAGAACGAACTGCGGTCCACTCTGAACGCACTGAGGGAGAGAAAGACAGTCTTCACTGAGATCATGTACAAACAGCAACAGAAGATTTCCGCACTCACTGTGAGTCTCAGTTAAACCTCCCCCCCCAAATTAATGTGAGAGGAATTTTGATTTATTCAAACAAGAGCATGTCAGTGTTTGGCACTGAACAAATGTGTCAAAAACACTCCCAGGACAGGGACAGCACGGGGTTAGAAACAGGGTAAAGCTCCCTCTACACTGTCCCCATCAAACACTCCCAGGACAGGGACAGCACGGGATTAGATACAGGGTAAAGCTCACTCTACACTGTCCCCCATCAAACACTCCTAGGACAGGGACAGCACGGGATTAGATACAGGGTAAAGCTCACTCTACACTGTCCCCCATCAAACACACCCAGGACAGGGACAGCACAGGGTTAGATACAGAGTAAACCTCTCTCTACACTGTCCCCCATCAAACACTCCCCGGGACAGGGACAGCACGGGGTTAGGTACCGAGTAAAGCTCACTCTACACTATGCCCCATCAAATAATCCCAGGGCAGGGAGAGCACGGGGTTAGGTACCGAGTAAAGCTCCCTCTACACTGTGCCCCATCACACAATCCCAGGACAGGGACAGCACGGGGTTAGATACAGAGTAAAGCTCCCTATACACTGTCCCCCATCAAACACTCCCAGGGACAGGGACAGCACGGGGTTAGATACAGAATAAAGTTTCCTCTACACTGTCCCCCATCAAACACTCCCAGGGACAGGGACAGCATGGGGTTAGATACAGAGTAAAGTTCCCTCTACACTGTCCCCCATCAAACACTCCCAGGGGCAGGGACAGCATGGGGTTAGATACAGAGTAAAGTTCCCTCTGCACTGTCCCCATTAAACACTCCCAGGGACAGGGACAGCACGGGGTTAGATCAGAGTAAAGCCACCTCTACGCAATGCCCCATCAAACACTCCCAGGACAGGGACAGCACGGGGTTAGATACAGAGTAAAGCTTCATCTACACTGTTGAAAATGTGTTGCTGGAAAAGCGCAGCAGGTCAGGCAGCATCCAAGGAACAGGAGAATCCACGTTTCGGGCATCAGCCCTTCTTCCAGCAAGAAGGGCTGATGCCCGAAACGTCGATTCTCCTGTTCCTTGGATGCTGCCTGACCTGCTGCGCTTTTCCAGCAACACATTTTCAACTCTGATCCCCAGCATCTGCAGTCCTCACTTTCTCTTCATCTACACTGTCCCCATCAAACACTCCCAGGGCAGGGACAGCATGGGGTTAGATACAGAGTAAAGCTTCCTCTACACTGTCCCCATCAAACACGCCCAGGGCAGGGACATCATGGGGTTAGATACAGAGTAAAGCTTCCTCTACACTGTCCCCATCAAACACTCCCAGGGCAGGGACAGCATGGGGTTATATACAGAGTAAAGCTCCCTCTACACTGTCCCCCATCAAGCACTCCCAGGACAGGGACAGCATGGGGTTAGATACAGAGTAAAGCTCCCTCTACACTGTCCCCCATCAAGCACTCCCAGAACAGGGACAGCACGGGGTTAGATACAGAGTAAAGCTCCCTTTACACTGTGCCCAGCAAACACTCCCAGGACAGGGACATGGACAGGGAGAGCTCAGGGTTCGATGTCTGCACTGTGCCCACCCTGTGCTGGGCTGTGAAAGGTCTGGTGCTGACCGATGACCCGGGTTCTGGCGCAGTGTGCCCCGACTCTGCTCCTGCTCTCCTGTCGCCGACCGTGATCCCTCTCCTTTCCCAAAGGAGGCGACGGAGGCTCTGAGCCGGAACGTGTCGGAGGAGTTTGCGGGAATGCGGCGGTTCCTGGACCACAGGGAGCAGGAGCTGAAGAAGGAGCTGGCTGAGCAGGCAGGTGCTGGGCTGCAGCCCCTGGAGGACAACCTACGCTCCATCCAGCAGGCCCTCATCTCCATCCAGAAGGACATCATCGCCTGCCAGGCCGCTGCCAACCAACGTGACAGCCTGCAGTTCCTCCAGGTATGTACAGGGCAGCCCTACTGGGACTGGCACACCCCTCCATCGACCGTTCCTGCACTCGGAACTGGTCACTGTGCATCATCACTCGGGGATGGGCACCCAGACAGCTCAGTCCAGGGCCTGGCTCCTGCTCGGACCTGCCGCGTTTTATTAAACCAGCCACAACGGGGCCTGCCCCGCTCTCCCCAGGACTGAGCTGCCATCCTGGTTAGCAAACGAGCATCCGGTTGCTTGGTTTCACCTTTGATTGCCCCCCCATTCTTCCTCTTACCCCCCCCCCCCCGTGATATGTCCCGTGTGAAGAAGGAGACTGCAGGATCCTCACAGTGTGGGGTTGGCCCATCGAATCTGCACCAAACCCCCATCCCATTCTGACCCACCCTAGCCCGTGGCTAGCCTGAGGCAATCTAGCACGGCCGACCCGTCCGAACCTGCACGCCTTTGAATTGTGAGAGGGAGACCCACGCAGACCCGCAGCAATGTGGTTGACTCTTCACTGCTCTCTGGGCAACTAGGGACGGGCAATAAATGCTGACCTCACCAGAGATGCCCTCAACCTGGGAATGAATTAAAAAAAAGCAGACTCCGAGAGAATGTACAAACTCCACACAGACGGTCACCCAAGGCAGGAATTGAACCATGAGACACTGGTGCTGGGTGGTAGCAGTGCTGACCCACTGAGTCACCATGCCATTTGATAGTAGCAGCTGCTCTGTGGATTAGGAACCTGGAGAGGCACATCCCTGCAGCCTCATTTGCCGGAGCCCTCCACGACAAACTTCCCCAAACCGCACTCGGCGTTTCCTGGGCCAATCGACGGAGAACGACCTCGGAATGTTTCTCTCACGCTGCGCAACATTTTTAAATAATAAATTATTTTGGCCCCTCTCTCAATTCACTCACAGGATGTGGGTGTGTCACTGGCCAGGTCAGTATATATTGCCCAGCCCGAAATACCCAGGGGTCAGTTCAGAGTCAACCCCATTGCTGTGGGCCTGGAGCCACATGGAGGCCAGACCTGGCAAAGATGGCGGATTCCTTCCATCAAGGAGCCAGGTGGGATTTTCCTTGGGATTCATGGTCATCCTTAGACACTTAATTCCAAATTTTTTAGAAAATCAAATTCAAATTCCACCACGGCAGGATTTGAACCCAAACATTTGGTATATTACCAAGGATGGAGAATTAACAACCCAATGATAAAACCACAAGGCCATCACCTGCTGACCTCTGTGTCCTGGGGTTAAATGCTTTGGACCCCTGTTTCCTCTCTTACCCCAGGGCAGTTCAATGCCCATCGCTCTCTCACTGGCCAGGGATCCAGTGGAAGGGATTTTGCCCGAAACGTCAATGTTCCTGCTCCTCGGATGCTGTCTGACCTGCTGTGCTTTTCCAGCGCCACTCTAATCTTGACTCTGACCTCCAGAATCTGCAGTCCTCACTTTGGCCTAACTTCCCCATTTCTGCCACTCCTCCCCCTACAAGTCGCAAAGGGATTTTTGTTTTTGTTTTAAATTTCTATGCTCTGGAAGGCGAGGGAGAGAAAGGAAGAGAGAGAGGAGTTGCCTCCAGCCTGTGAGGCCTAGTCTCTCTCTCTCTCTCTCTCCTCACCTTCACAGGCGGAGCTTGGCTTGATTGGTTAATTATTTGCCCCGTCGGTGTTTCGAGAGAAGATGACTTCTCTTCGTTCGAAGACTTTGTCACGAGGGTGTGAGTAAATCCAGAAAGATCTGACCTGGTTTCCCTTCTCTTCCCAGGAGGCCAGCTGGCTGAGAGAGAGGTACGTGGTGAACGAATGAGAGAGAGATCACATGGGCACAGACAGAATCCCTCTGGGGTGGATGCAGAAGCGTATTTCCCCTCTCATTTGGGGGCTGGGGGGGAGGGGCGGGCCGCGATCTAGAACATGGGGACAAGGACTGAGATAACATTGCTTTACGAGGACTTTCAGCAGAGACTGTACAAATGAGGCCTGTTTTCTCTCGACTTTACAAGGTTAATCTGGTCAAAGTCTCCAAGGTGTGAACAGGAAAAGTAAACGGTTTCCACTGGTTGGGGATTCAAGAACGAGGAGGCATAGTTGGAGAATTAGGGCCAGACCGTTCAGGAGAGATGTGAGGAAGCACTTCCACACATTCAGTGGGAGATAGAGTCATGGGGGTGGACAGCAGGGAAACAGACTCTTCGGCCCATCGTGTCCATTCAGCCTCTCCCTGCAGTGCAAACCCTCCAACCCTGGCAACATCCTTTACTGCCCCCTTTCAGCTTTCACAATGTGCAAACTAAAGGAGAGAGGCTGGGATTGAATGCAGTACACCAAAAGCAGACTAACCCAATGTCCTGTCCAGCCTGGAACGTGTTTGGAATTCTCTTTCACAAACAGCGGTGGAGTCTGGCTCAGCCCTTTAATCTTAGGGTGCCGAATCTCGGGGGGTGGTGGTTGGTCATCGAACCAAGATGGGGTGGGGCTTGGAAACCGAGGGAGAGATTGGTGAGCAAAGATATGGAGGAGGGAGGAGATGAGGCGGGAAAATACGGTTTTAGATTCTGGATCATTGGCGTTACTCTGTTGAATCGCAGGTTTGACAGCTAAATGACCTCTGTTACTCCAGTTTCTTAGATGTCCCAACGTAACCAGTGAACACTGTCCCTCCATCACACCGTCTCTTCATCGCACTGTCCTTACATTGCTCTGTCTGTTCACCACACTGTCCCTTCACCACACTGTCCCTTCATCACACGGTCCCATCATCGCAATGTCCCTTCATCGCACTGTCCCTTCATCGTACTGTCCCATCATCGCAATGTCCCTTCATCGCACTGTCCCTTCATCGTACTGTCCCATCATCGCACTGTCCCTTCACCACACTGTCCCATCATCGCAATGTCCCTTCATCACACTGTCCCTTCATCGCACTGTCCCTTCACCGTACTGTCCCTTCATCGCAATGTACCTTCATCACACTGTCCCTTCATCGCACTGTCCCTTCATCACACTGTCCCTTCACCACACTGTCCCATCATCGCAATGTCCCTTCATCACACTGTCCCTTCATCGCACTGTCCCTTCATCGCACTGTCCCTTCATCGCACTGTCCCTTCATCACACTGTCCTTTCATCACACGGTCCCATCATCGCAATGTCCCTTCATCACACTGTCCTTTCATCGCACTGTCCCTTCATCACACTGTCCTTTCATCACACGGTCCCATCATCACACTGTCCCTTCATCGCACTGTCCCTTCATCGCACTGTCCCTTTATCGCACTGTCCCTTCACCGTACTGTCCCTTCATCGCAATGTCCCTTCATCGCACTGTCCCTTCATCGCACTGTCCCTTCATCACACTGTCCCTTCATCGCACTGCCCCTTCATCACACTGCCCCTTCATCACACTGTCCCTTCATCACACTGTCCCTTCATCGCACTGCCCCTTCATCACACTGCCCCTTCATCACACTGTCCCTTCATCGCACTGCCCCTTCATCGCACTGTCCCTTCATCACACTGTCCCTTCACCACACTGTCCCATCATCGCAATGTCCCTTCATCACACTGTCCCTTCATCGCACTGTCCCTTCATCGCACTGTCCCTTCATCACACTGTCCTTTCATCACACGGTCCCATCATCGCAATGTCCCTTCATCACACTGTCCTTTCATCGCACTGTCCCTTCATCACACTGTCCTTTCATCACACGGTCCCGTCATCACACTGTCCCTTCATCGCACTGTCCTTTCATCGCACTGTCCCTTTATTGCACTGTCCCTTCACCGTACTGTCCCTTCATCGCACTGTCCCTTCATCGCACTGTCCCTTCATCGCACTGTCCCTTCATCACACTGTCCCTTCATCGCACTGCCCCTTCATCACACTGCCCCTTCATCACACTGTCCCTTCATCACACTGCCCCTTCATCACACTGTCCCTTCATCACACTGTCCCTTCATCGCACTGCCCCTTCATCACACTGCCCCTTCATCGCACTGTCCCTTCATCACACTGCCCCTTCATCGCACTGTCCCTTCATCGCACTGCCCCTTCATCACACTGTCCCTTCATCGCACTGTCCCTTCATCACACTGTCCCTTCATCGCACTGCCCCTTCATCACACTGCCCCTTCATCACACTGTCCCTTCATCGCACTGTCCCTTCATCACACTGCCCCCCATCGCACTGCCCCTTCATCACACTGTCCCTTCATCGCACTGTCCCTTCATCGCACTGCCCCTTCATCACACTGTCCCTTCATCGCACTGTCCCTTCATCACACTGCCCCTTCATCACACTGTCCCTTCATCGCACTGACCCTTCATCACACTGCCCCCCATCGCACTGCCCCTTCAGCACACTGTCCCTTCATCGCACTGTCCCTTCATCGCACTGTCCCATCATCGCACTGTCCCTTCATCACACTGTCCCTTCATCGCACTGTCCCTTCATCACACTGCCCCTTCATCACACTGTCCCTTCATCGCACTGTCCCTTCATCACACTGTCCCTTCATCACACTGTCCCATCATCGCACTCTCCCTTCATCACACTGTCCCTTCATCACACTGTCCCTTCATCGCACTGTCCCATCATCGCACTGTCCCTTCATCACACTGTCCCTTCATCGCACTGTCCCTTCATCACACTGTCCCTTCATCACACTGTCCCTTCATCGCACTGTCCCTTCATCACACTGTCCCTTCATCACACTGCCCCTTCATCACACTGTCCCTTCATCGCACTGTCCTTTCATCGCCCTGTCCCTTCATCACACTGTCCCTTCATCACACTGTCCCTTCATCGCACTGTCCCTTCATCGCCCTGTCCCTTCATCACACTGTCCTTTCATCGCCCTGTCCCTTCATCACACTGTCCTTTCATCGCAATGTCCCTTCATCACACTGTCCCTTCATCGCACTGTCCCTTCATCACACTGTCCCTTCATCACACTGTCCCTTCATCGCACTGTCCCTTCATCACACTGTCCCTTCATTGCGCTGTCCCTTCATCGCACTGTCCCTTCATCGCACTGTCCTTTCATCGCCCTGTCCCTTCATCACACTCTCCCTTCATCGCACTGTCCCTTCATCACACTGCCCCTTCATCACACTGTCCTTTCATCGCACTGTCCCTTCATCGCCCTGTCCCTTCATCACACTGCCCCCCATCGCACTGCCCCTTCATCACACTGTCCCTTCATCGCACTGTCCCTTCATCGCACTGCCCCTTCATCACACTGTCCCTTCATCGCACTGTCCCTTCATCACACTGCCCCTTCATCACACTGTCCCTTCATCGCACTGTCCCTTCATCACACTGCCCCCCATCGCACTGCCCCTTCATCACACTGTCCCTTCATCGCACTGTCCCTTCATCGCACTGTCCCTTCATCGCAATGTCCCTTCATCACACTGTCCTTTCATCGCACTGTCCCTTCATTGCAATGTCCCTTCATCGCACTGTCCATTCACCGCACTGTCCCTTCACCGCACTGTCCCTTCATCATACTGTCCCATCATCGCACTGTCCCTTCATCGCACTGTCCCTTCATCGCCCTGTACCTTCATCACACTGTCCCTTCATCGCACTGTCGCTTCATCGCACTGTCCCTTCATCACACTGTCCCTTCATCGCAATGTCCCTTCATCGCACTGTCCCTTCATCGCAATGTCCCTTCATCGCACTGTCCCTTCATCACACTGTCCCTTCATCGCACTGCCCCTTCATCGCCCTGTCCCTTCATCGCACTGTCCCTTCATCACACTGTCCCATCATCGCACTGTCCCATCATCGCACTGTCCCTTCATCGCACTGTCCCTTCATCACACTGTCCCTTCATCGCACCGTCCCTTCATCACACTGCCCCTTCATCACACTGTACCTTCATCACACTGTCCCTTCATCGCACTGTCCTTTCATCGCACTGTCCCTTCATCACACTGTCCCTTCATCGCACTGTCCCTTCATCGCCCTGTCTCATCATCGCACGGGCCCTTCATCGCCCTGTCCCTTCATCGCACTGTCCATTCATCACACTGTCCCTTCTTCGCCCTGTCCCTTCATCGCCCTGTCCCTTCATCGCCCTGTCCCTTCATCGCCCTGTCTCATCATCGCATTTCCCTTCATCACACTGTCCCTTCATCGCACTGTCCATTCATCACACTTTCCCTTCTTCACACTGTCCCTTCATTGCACTGTCCCTTCATTGCCCTGTCCCTTCATCGCCCTGTCCCTTCATCGCCCTGTCTCATCATCGCACGGGCCCTTCATCGCCCTGTCCCTTCATCGCACTGTCCATTCATCACACTGTCCCTTCTTCGCCCTGTCCCTTCATCGCCCTGTCCCTTCATCGCCCTGTCTCATCATCGCATTTCCCTTCATCACACTGTCCCTTCATCGCACTGTCCATTCATCACACTGTCCCTTCTTCACACTGTCCCTTCATTGCACTGTCCCTTCATTGCCCTGTCCCTTCATCGCCCTGTCCCTTCATCGCTCTGTCTCTTCATCGCACTGTCCCTTCATCGCACTGTCCCTTCATTCGCCCTGTCCCTTCATCACACTGTCCCTTCATCGCACTGCCCCTTCATCGCACTGCCCCTTCATCACACTGTCCCATCATCGCACTGCCCCTTCATCGCACTGTCCCTTCATCGCACTTTCCCTTCATCGCTCTGTCTCTTCATCGCACGGTCCCTTCATCACACTGCCCCTACATCACACTGCCCCTTCATCACACTGCCCCTTCATCACACTGCCCCTTCATCACACTGTCCTTTCATCACACTGCCCCTTCATCACACTGCCCCTTCATCACACTGTCCCTTCATCACACTGCCCCTTCATCGCACTGCCCCTTCATCACACTGTCCCTTCATCACACTGTCCCTTCATCACACTGCCCCTTCATCGCACTGCCCCTTCATCACACTGTCCCATCATCGCAATGTCACTTCACCGCACTGTCCCTTCATCACACTGTCCCATCATCGCACTGTCCCTTCATCGCACTGTCCCTTCATCGCACTGCCCCTTCATCGCACTGTCCCGTCATCGCACTGTCCCTTCATCACACTGTCCCTTCATCACACTGTCCCTTCATCGCACTGTCCCATCATCGCACTGTCCCATCATCGCACTGTCCCTTCATCGCACTGTCCCTTCATCGCACTGCCCCTTCATCGCACTGTCCCGTCATCACACTGTCCCTTCATCACACTGCCCCCTCATCGCACTGTCCCTTCATCACACTGTCCCTTCATCGCACTGTCCCTTCAACGCACGGTCGCTTCATCGCCCTATCCCTACATCGCACTGTCCCTTCATCACACTGCCCCCTCATCGCACTGTCCCTTCATCACACTGTCCCTTCATCGCACTTCCCCTTCATCGCACTGCCCCTTCATCGCAATGTCCCTTCATCGCAATGTCCCTTCATCGCCCTGTCCCTGCATCCCACTGTCCCATCATCGCACTGCCCCTTCATCGCACTGCTCCTTCATCGCACTGCCCCTTCATCGCACTGTCCCATCATCGCACTGCCCCCTCATCACACTGCCCCTTCATCACACTGTCCCTTCATCGCACTGCCCCTTCATCGCACTGCCCCTTCATCGCACTTCCCCTTCATCCCACTGTCCCTTCATCACACGGTCCCTTCATCGCACTGCCCCTTCATCGCACTGTCCCTTCATCACACTCTCCCTTCATCACACTGTCCCTTCATCACACTGTCCCTTCATCGCACTGTCCCTTCATCGCACTGCCCCTTCATCACACTGTCCCTTCATCACACTGTCCCTTCATCACACTGTCCCTTCATCGCACTTCCCCTTCATCACACTGTCCCATCATCGCACTGTCTCTTCATCACACTGTCCCTTCATCACACTGTCCCATCATCGCACTGTCCCTTCATCACACTGTCCCTTCATCGCACTGTCCCTTCATCACACTGTCCCTTCATCACACTGTCCCTTCATCGCACTTCCCCTTCATCACACTGCCCCTTCATCGCACTGTCCCTTCATCGCAATGCCCCTTCTCGCACTGTTCCTTCATCGCACTGTCCCATCATCGCACTGCCCCTTCATCACACTGTTCCTTCATCGCACTGTCCCATCATCGCACTGCCCCCTCATCGCACTGCCCCTTCATCGCACTTCCCCTTCATCGCACTGTCCCATCATCGCACTGCCCCCTCATCGCACTTCCCCTTCATCACACTGTCCCTTCATCGCAATGCCCCTTCTCGCACTGTCCCATCATCGCACTGCCCCTTCATCGCACTGTTCCTTCATCGCACTGTCCCATCATCGCACTGCCCCTTCATCACACTGTTCCTTCATCGCACTGTCGCATCATCGCACTGCCCCCTCATCACACTGCCCCTTCATCGCACTTCCCCTTCATCGCACTGCCCCTTCATCACACTGTCCCATCATCGCACTGCCCCCTCATCGCACTTCCCCTTCATCTCACTGTCGCTTCATCACCCTGCCCCTTCATCCCACTGCCCCTTCATCACACTGCCCCTTCATCCCACTGCCCCTTCATCCCACTGCCCCTTCATCACACTGCCCCTTCATCCCACTGCCCCTTCATCACACTGCCCCTTCATCACACTGTCCCTTCATCGCACTGTCCCTTCATCACCCTATCTCATCATCGCACGGGCCCTTCATCGCCCTGTCCCTTCATCGCACTGTCCATTCATCACACTGTCCCTTCTTCGCCCTGTCCCTTCATCGCCCTGTCCCTTCATCGCCCTGTCCCTTCATCGCACTGTCTCATCATCGCATTTCCCTTCATCACACTGTCCCTTCATCGCACTGTCCATTCATCACACTGTCCCTTCTTCACACTGTCCCTTCATTGCACTGTCCCTTCATTGCCCTGTCCCTTCATCGCCCTGTCCCTTCATCGCTCTGTCTCTTCATCGCACTGTCCCTTCATCGCACTGTCCCTTCATTCGCCCTGTCCCTTCATCGCACTGTCCCTTCATCGCACTGCCCCTTCATCGCACTGCCCCTTCATCACACTGTCCCATCATCGCAATGTCACTTCACCGCACTGTCCCTTCATCACACTGTCCCATCATCGCACTGTCCCTTCATCGCACTGTCCCTTCATCGCACTGCCCCTTCATCGCACTGTCCCGTCATCGCACTGTCCCTTCATCACACTGTCCCTTCATCACACTGTCCCTTCATCGCACTATCCCATCATCGCACTGTCCCATCATCGCACTGTCCCTTCATCGCACTGTCCCTTCATCGCACTGCCCCTTCATCGCACTGTCCCGTCATCACACTGTCCCTTCATCACACTGCCCCCTCATCGCACTGTCCCTTCATCACACTGTCCCTTCATCGCACTGTCCCTTCAACGCACGTTCGCTTCATCGCCCTATCCCTACATCGCACTGTCCCTTCATCACACTGCCCCCTCATCGCACTGTCCCTTCATCACACTGTCCCTTCATCGCACTTCCCCTTCATCGCACTGCCCCTTCATCGCAATGTCCCTTCATCGCAATGTCCCTTCATCGCCCTGTCCCTGCATCCCACTGTCCCATCATCGCACTGCCCCTTCATCGCACTGCTCCTTCATCGCACTGCCCCTTCATCGCACTGTCCCATCATCGCACTGCCCCCTCATCACACTGCCCCTTCATCACACTGTCCCTTCATCGCACTGCCCCTTCATCGCACTGCCCCTTCATCGCACTGCCCCTTCATCACACTGTCCCATCATCGCACTGTCCCTTCATCGCACTGTCCCTTCATCGCACTGTCCCATCATCGCACTGTCCCTTCATCGCACTGTCCCTTCATCACCCTGCCCCTTCATCGCACTGTCCCTTCATCGCACTGCCCTTGATCACACTGCCCCTTCATTGCCCTGTCCCTTCATCGCCCTGTCCCTTAATCGCACTGCCCCTGCATCGCACTGCCCCTTCATCGCACTGCCCCTTCATCGCAATGTCCCTTCATCGCACTGCCCCTTCATCACACTGTCCCTTCATCGCACTGTCCCTTCATCGCACTGTCCCTTCATCACACTGTCCCTTCATCGCACTGTCCCTTCATCGCACTGCCCCTTCATCACACTGTCTCTTCATCACACTGTCCCATCATCACACTGCCCCTGCATCGCACTGTCCCTGCATCGCACTGCCCCTTCATCGCACTTCCCCTTCCTCGCACTGTCCCTTCATCGCACTGTCCCTTCATCGCACTGTCCCTTCATCACACTGTCCCTTCATCGCACTGCCCCTTCATCGCACTGTCCCTTCATCACACTGTCCCTTCATCACACTGTCCCTTCATCGCACTGCCCCTTCATCACACTGTCCCTTCATCACACTGTCCCTTCATCACACTGTCCCTTCATCACACGGTCCCTTCATCGCACTGCCCCTTCATCGCACTGTCCCTTCATCACACTCTCCCTTCATCACACTGTCCCTTCATCACACTGTCCCTTCATCGCACTGTCCCTTCATCGCATTGCCCCTTCATCACACTGTCCCTTCATCACACTGTCCCTTCATCGCACTTCCCCTTCATCACACTGTCCCATCATCGCACTGTCCCATCATCGCACTGTCCCTTCATCACACTGTCCCTTCATCGCACTGTCCCTTCATCACACTGTCCCTTCATCACACTGTCCCTTCATCGCACTTCCCCTTCATCACACTGCCCTTTCATCGCACTGTCCCTTCATCGCAATGCCCCTTCTCGCACTGTTCCTTCATCGCACTGTCCCATCATCGCACTGCCCCTTCATCACACTGTTCCTTCATCGCACTGTCCCATCATCGCACTGCCCCCTCATCGCACTGCCCCTTCATCGCACTTCCCCTTCATCGCACTGTCCCATCATCGCACTGCCCCCTCATCGCACTTCCCCTTCATCACACTGTCCCTTCATCACACTGTCCCTTCATCGCACTTCCCCTTCATCACACTGCCCCTTCATCGCACTGTCCCTTCATCGCAATGCCCCTTCTCGCACTGTTCCTTCATCGCACTGTCCCATCATCGCACTGCCCCTTCATCACACTGTTCCTTCATCACACTGTCCCTTCATCACACTGTCCCTTCATCACACGGTCCCTTCATCGCACTGCCCCTTCATCGCACTGTCCCTTCATCACACTCTCCCTTCATCACACTGTCCCTTCATCACACTGTCCCTTCATCGCACTGTCCCTTCATCGCACTGTCCCTTCATCGCACTGCCCCTTCATCACACTGTCTCTTCATCACACTGTCCCTTCATCACACTGTCCCATCATCGCACTGTCCCTTCATCACACTGTCCCTTCATCGCACTGTCCCTTCATCACACTGTCCCTTCATCACACTGTCCCTTCATCGCACTTCCCCTTCATCACACTGCCCCTTCATCGCACTGTCCCTTCATCGCAATGCCCCTTCTCGCACTGTTCCTTCATCGCACTGTCCCATCATCGCACTGCCCCTTCATCACACTGTTCCTTCATCGCACTGTCCCATCATCGCACTGCCCCCTCATCGCACTGCCCCTTCATCACACTTCCCCTTCATCGCACTGTCCCATCATCGCACTGCCCCCTCATCGCACTTCCCCTTCATCACACTGTCCCTTCATCGCAATGCCCCTTCATCGCACTTCCCCTTCAAAGCACTGTCCCATCATCGCACTGCCCCTTCATCGCACTGTTCCTTCATCGCACTGTCCCATCATCGCACTGCCCCTTCATCACACTGTTCCTTCATCGCACTGTCGCATCATCGCACTGCCCCCTCATCACACTGCCCCTTCATCGCACTTCCCCTTCATCGCACTGCCCCTTCATCACACTGTCCCATCATCGCACTGTCCCCTCATCGCACTTCCCCTTCATCTCACTGTCGCTTCATCACCCTGCCCCTTCATCCCACTGCCCCTTCATCACACTGCCCCTTCATCCCACTGCCCCTTCATCCCACTGCCCCTTCATCACACTGCCCCTTCATCCCACTGCCCCTTCATCACACTGCCCCTTCATCCCACTGCCCCTTCATCACACTGCCCCTTCATCCCACTGCCCCTTCATCCCACTGCCCCTTCATCACACTGCCCCTTCATCCCACTGCCCCTTCATCACACTGCCCCTTCATCACACTGTCCCTTCATCGCACTGTCCCTTCATCACCCTGTCTCATCATCGCACGGGCCCTTCATCGCCCTGTCCCTTCATCGCACTGTCCATTCATCACACTGTCCCTTCTTCGCCCTGTCCCTTCATCGCCCTGTCCCTTCATCGCCCTGTCCCTTCATCGCACTGTCTCATCATCGCATTTCCCTTCATCACACTGTCCCTTCATCGCACTGTCCATTCATCACACTGTCCCTTCTTCACACTGTCCCTTCATTGCACTGTCCCTTCATTGCCCTGTCCCTTCATCGCCCTGTCCCTTCATCGCTCTGTCTCTTCATCGCACTGTCCCTTCATCGCACTGTCCCTTCATTCGCCCTGTCCCTTCATCACACTGTCCCTTCATCGCACTGCCCCTTCATCGCACTGCCCCTTCATCACACTGTCCCATCATCGCACTGCCCCTTCATCGCACTGTCCCTTCATCGCACTGTCCCTTCATCGCTCTGTCTCTTCATCGCACGGTCCCTTCATCACACTGCCCCTACATCACACTGCCCCTTCATCACACTGCCCCTTCATCACACTGTCCTTTCATCACACTGCCCCTTCATCACACTGCCCCTTCATCACACTGTCCCTTCATCACACTGCCCCTTCATCGCACTGCCCCTTCATCACACTGTCCCTTCATCACACTGTCCCTTCATCACACTGCCCCTTCATCGCACTGCCCCTTCATCACACTGTCCCATCATCGCAATGTCCCTTCACCGCACTGTCCCTTCATCACACTGTCCCATCATCGCACTGTCCCTTCATCGCACTGTCCCTTCATCGCACTGCCCCTTCTTCGCACTGTCCCGTCATCGCACTGTCCCTTCATCACACTGTCCCTTCATCACACTGTCCCTTCATCGCACTGTCTCATCATCGCACTGTCCCATCATCGCACTGTCCCTTCATCGCACTGTCCCTTCATCGCACTGTCCCTTCATCGCACTGCCCCTTCATCACACTGTCCCTTCATCGCACTGTCTCATCATCGCACTGTCCCATCATCGCACTGTCCCTTCATCGCACTGTCCCTTCATCGCACTGCCCCTTCATCACACTGTCCCTTCATCACACTGTCCCTTCATCGCACTGTCTCATCATCGCACTGTCCCATCATCGCCCTATCCCTACATCGCACTGTCCCTTCATCACACTGCCCCCTCATCGCACTGTCCCTTCATCACACTGTCCCTTCATCGCACTTCCCCTTCATCGCACTGCCCCTTCATCGCAATGTCCCTTCATCGCAATGTCCCTTCATCGCCCTGTCCCTGCATCCCACTGTCCCATCATCGCACTGCCCCTTCATCGCACTGCTCCTTCATCGCACTGCCCCTTCATCGCACTGTCCCATCATCGCACTGCCCCCTCATCACACTGCCCCTTCATCACACTGTCCCTTCATCGCACTGCCCCTTCATCGCACTGCCCCTTCATCGCACTGCCCCTTCATCGCACTTCCCCTTCATCACACTGTCCCATCATCGCACTGTCCCTTCATTGCACTGTCCCTTCATCGCACTGTCCCATCATCGCACTGTCCCTTCATCGCACTGTCCCTTCATCACCCTGCCCCTTCATCGCACTGTCCCTTCATCGCACTGCCCTTGATCACACTGCCCCTTCATTGCCCTGTCCCTTCATCGCCCTGTCCCTTAATCGCACTGCCCCTGCATCGCACTGCCCCTTCATCGCACTACCCCTTCATCGCAATGTCCCTTCATCGCACTGCCCCTTCATCACACTGTCCCTTCATCGCACTGTCCCTTCATCGCACTGTCCCTTCATCACACTGTCCCTTCATCGCACTGTCCCTTCATCGCACTGCCCCTGCATCGCACTGCCCCTTCATCACACTGTCCCTTCATCGCACTGTCCCTTCATCGCACTGCCCCCTCATCGCACTGTCCCTTCATCACACTGTCCTTTCATCACACTGTCCCTTCATCACACTGCCCCCTCATCGCACTGTCCCTTCATCACACTGTCCCTTCATCGCACTGTCCCTTCAACGCACGGTCGCTTCATCGCCCTATCCCTACATCGCACTGTCCCTTCATCACACTGCCCCCTCATCGCACTGTCCCTTCATCACACTGTCCCATCATCGCACTGCCCCTTCATCGCACTGTTCCTTCATCGCACTGTCCCATCATCGCACTGCCCCCTCATCGCACTGCCCCTTCATCGCACTTCCCCTTCATCGCACTGTCCCATCATCGCACTGCCCCCTCATCGCACTTCCCCTTCATCACACTGTCCCTTCATCGCAATGCCCCTTCTTGCACTGTCCCATCATCGCACTGCCCCTTCATCGCACTGTTCCTTCATCGCACTGTCCCATCATCGCACTGTCCCTTCATCACACTGTTCCTTCATCGCACTGTCGCATCATCGCACTGCCCCCTCATCGCACTGCCCCTTCATCGCACTTCCCCTTCATCGCACTCTGCCTTCATCACACTGTCCCATCATCACACTGTCCCTTCATCACACTGTCCCTTCATCGCACTGTCCCTTCATCGCACTGATCCTTCATTGCACTGCCCCTTCATCACACTGTCCCTTCATCACACTGTCCCTTCATCGCACTTCCCCTTCATCACACTGCCCCTTCATCGCACTGTCCCTACATCGCACTGTCCCTTCATCACACTGCCCCCTCATCGCACTGTCCCTTCATCACACTGTCCCATCATCGCACTGCCCCTTCATCGCACTGTTCCTTCATCGCACTGTCCCATCATCGCACTGCCCCCTCATCGCACTGCCCCTTCATCGCACTTCCCCTTCATCGCACTGTCCCATCATCGCACTGCCCCCTCATCGCACTTCCCCTTCATCACACTGTCCCTTCATCGCAATGCCCCTTCTCGCACTGTCCCATCATCGCACTGCCCCTTCATCGCACTGTTCCTTCATCGCACTGTCCCATCATCGCACTGTCCCTTCATCACACTGTTCCTTCATCGCACTGTCGCATCATCGCACTGCCCCCTCATCGCACTGCCCCTTCATCGCACTTCCCCTTCATCGCACTGCCCCTTCATCACACTGTCCCATCATCGCACTGCCCCCTCATCGCACTTCCCCTTCATCTCACTGTCGCTTCATCACCCTGCCCCTTCATCCCACTGCCCCTTCATCACACTGCCCCTTCATCCCACTGCCCCTTCATCCCACTGCCCCTTCATCACACTGCCCCTTCATCCCACTGCCCCTTCATCACACTGCCCCTTCATCACACTGTCCCTTCATCGCACTGTCCCTTCATCGCCCTGTCTCATCATCGCACGGGCCCTTCATCGCCCTGTCCCTTCATCGCACTGTCCATTCATCACACTGTCCCTTCTTCGCCCTGTCCCTTCATCGCCCTGTCCCTTCATCGCCCTGTCCCTTCATCGCCTTGTCTCATCATCGCATTTCCCTTCATCACACTGTCCCTTCATCGCACTGTCCATTCATCACACTTTCCCTTCTTCACACTGTCCCTTCATTGCACTGTCCCTTCATTGCCCTGTCCCTTCATCGCCCTGTCCCTTCATCGCTCTGTCTCTTCATCGCACTGTCCCTTCATCGCACTGTCCCTTCATTCGCCCTGTCCCTTCATCACACTGTCCCTTCATCGCACTGCCCCTTCATCGCACTGCCCCTTCATCACACTGTCCCATCATCGCACTGCCCCTTCATCGCACTGTCCCTTCATCGCACTTTCCCTTCATCGCTCTGTCTCTTCATCGCACGGTCCCTTCATCACACTGCCCCTACATCACACTGCCCCTTCATCACACTGCCCCTTCATCACACTGCCCCTTCATCACACTGTCCTTTCATCACACTGTCCCTTCATCGCACTTCCCCTTCATTACACTGTCCCATCATCGAACTGTCTCTTCATCACACTGTCCCTTCATCACACTGTCCCATCATCGCACTGTCCCTTCATCACACTGTCCCTTCATCGCACTCTGCCTTCATCACACTGTCCCATCATCACACTGTCCCTTCATCACACTGTCCCTTCATCGCACTGTCCCTTCATCGCACTGATCCTTCATTGCACTGCCCCTTCATCACACTGTCCCTTCATCACACTGTCCCTTCATCGCACTTCCCCTTCATCACACTGCCCCTTCATCGCACTGTCCCTACATCGCACTGTCCCTTCATCACACTGCCCCCTCATCGCACTGTCCCTTCATCACACTGTCCCATCATCGCACTGCCCCTTCATCGCACTGTTCCTTCATCGCACTGTCCCATCATCGCACTGCCCCCTCATCGCACTGCCCCTTCATCGCACTTCCCCTTCATCGCACTGTCCCATCATCGCACTGCCCCCTCATCGCACTTCCCCTTCATCACACTGTCCCTTCATCGCAATGCCCCTTCTCGCACTGTCCCATCATCGCACTGCCCCTTCATCGCACTGTTCCTTCATCGCACTGTCCCATCATCGCACTGTCCCTTCATCACACTGTTCCTTCATCGCACTGTCGCATCATCGCACTGCCCCCTCATCGCACTGCCCCTTCATCGCACTTCCCCTTCATCGCACTGCCCCTTCATCACACTGTCCCATCATCGCACTGCCCCCTCATCGCACTTCCCCTTCATCTCACTGTCGCTTCATCACCCTGCCCCTTCATCCCACTGCCCCTTCATCACACTGCCCCTTCATCCCACTGCCCCTTCATCCCACTGCCCCTTCATCACACTGCCCCTTCATCCCACTGCCCCTTCATCACACTGCCCCTTCATCACACTGTCCCTTCATCGCACTGTCCCTTCATCGCCCTGTCTCATCATCGCACGGGCCCTTCATCGCCCTGTCCCTTCATCGCACTGTCCATTCATCACACTGTCCCTTCTTCGCCCTGTCCCTTCATCGCCCTGTCCCTTCATCGCCCTGTCCCTTCATCGCCTTGTCTCATCATCGCATTTCCCTTCATCACACTGTCCCTTCATCGCACTGTCCATTCATCACACTTTCCCTTCTTCACACTGTCCCTTCATTGCACTGTCCCTTCATTGCCCTGTCCCTTCATCGCCCTGTCCCTTCATCGCTCTGTCTCTTCATCGCACTGTCCCTTCATCGCACTGTCCCTTCATTCGCCCTGTCCCTTCATCACACTGTCCCTTCATCGCACTGCCCCTTCATCGCACTGCCCCTTCATCACACTGTCCCATCATCGCACTGCCCCTTCATCGCACTGTCCCTTCATCGCACTTTCCCTTCATCGCTCTGTCTCTTCATCGCACGGTCCCTTCATCACACTGCCCCTACATCACACTGCCCCTTCATCACACTGCCCCTTCATCACACTGCCCCTTCATCACACTGTCCTTTCATCACACTGTCCCTTCATCGCACTTCCCCTTCATTACACTGTCCCATCATCGAACTGTCTCTTCATCACACTGTCCCTTCATCACACTGTCCCATCATCGCACTGTCCCTTCATCACACTGTCCCTTCATCGCACTCTGCCTTCATCACACTGTCCCATCATCACACTGTCCCTTCATCACACTGTCCCTTCATCGCACTGTCCCTTCATCGCACTGATCCTTCATTGCACTGCCCCTTCATCACACTGTCCCTTCATCACACTGTCCCTTCATCGCACTTCCCCTTCATCACACTGCCCCTTCATCGCACTGTCCCTTCATCGCAATGCCCCTTCTCGCTGTGTTCCTTCATCGCACTGTCCCATCATCGCACTGCCCCTTCATCGCACTTCCCCTTCATCGCACTGTCCCATCATCGCACTGCCCCCTCATCGCACTTCCCCTTCATCACACTGCCCCTTCATCACACTGTTCCTTCATCGCACTGTCCCATCATCGCACTGTCCCATCATCGCACTGCCCCTTCATCGCACTGTTCCTTCATCGCACTGTCCCATCATCGCACTGCCCCTTCATCACACTGTTCCTTCATCGCACTGTCCCATCATCGCACTGCCCCCTCATCGCACTGCCCCTTCATCGCACTTCCCCTTCATCGCACTGTCCCATCATCGCACTGCCCCCTCATCGCACTTCCCCTTCATCACACTGTCCCTTCATCGCAATGCCCCTTCTCGCACTGTCCCATCATCGCACTATCCCCTCATCGCACTTCCCCTTCATCTCACTGTCGCTTCATCACCCTGCCCCTTCATCCCACTGCCCCTTCATCACACTGCCCCTTCATCACACTGCCCCTTCATCACCCTGCCCCTTCATCCCACTGCCCCTTCATCACACTGCCCCTTCATCACACTGTCCCTTCATCGCACTGTCCCTTCATCGCCCTGTGTCATCATCGCACGGTCTCTTCATCACACTGTCCCTTCATCGCACTGTCCCTTCATCACACTGTCCCTTCATCGCACTGTCCCTTCATCGCACTGTCCCTTCATCACTCTGTCCCTTCATCGCACTGTCCCTTCATCCCACTGTCCCTTCATCGCACTGTCCCTTCTTCGCACTGTCTTATCATCGCACGGTCCCATCCTCGCACTCTCCATTCATCGCACTTTCCCTTCATCGCTCTGTCTCTTCATCGCACTGTCCCTTCATCGCACTGTCCCTTCATTCGCCCTGTCCCTTCATCGCCCTGTCTCAACATCGCAGGGTCCCTTCATCACACTGCCCCTTCATCACACTGTCCCTTCATCACACTGTCCCTTCATCGCCCTGTCCCTTCATCGCACCGCCCCTTCATCGCACTGCCCCTTCATCGCCCTGTCTCATCATCGCACGGTCTCTTCATCGCACTCTCCCTTCATTGCACTGTCCCTTCATCGCACTGTCCCTTCATCACACTGCCCCCTCATCGCACTCTCCCTTCATCGCACTGTCCCTTCATCGCACTTCCCCTTCATCACACTGTCCCTTCATCACACTGCCCCTTCATCACACTGCCCCTTCATCACACTGTCCCTTCATCGCACTGTCCCTTCATCGCACTGTCCCTTCATCGCACTGCCCCTTCATCACACTGTCCCTTCATCACACTGTCCCATCATCGCACTGTCCCTTCATCACACTGTCCCTTCATCGCACTGTCCCTTCATCACACTGTCCCTTCATCACACTGTCCCTTCATCGCACTTCCCCTTCATCACACTGCCCCTTCATCGCACTGCTCCTTCATCGCACTGCCCCTTCATCGCACTGTCCCTTCATCGCACTGTCCCATCATCGCACTGCCCCTTCATCACACTGTTCCTTCATCGCACTGTCCCATCATCGCACTGCCCCCTCATCGCACTGCCCCTTCATCGCACTTCCCCTTCATCGCACTGTCCCATCATCGCACTGCCCCCTCATCGCACTTCCCCTTCATCACACTGTCCCTTCATCGCAATGCCCCTTCTCGCACTGTCCCATCATCGCACTGCCCCTTCATCGCACTGTTCCTTCATCGCACTGTCCCATCATCGCACTGCCCCTTCATCACACTGTTCCTTCATCGCACTGTTGCATCATCGCACTGCCCCCTCATCGCACTGCCCCTTCATCGCACTTCCCCTTCATCGCACTGCCCCTTCATCACACTGTCCCATCATCGCACTGCCCCCTCATCGCACTTCCCCTTCATCTCACTGTCGCTTCATCACCCTGCCCCTTCATCCCACTGCCCCTTCATCACACTGCCCCTTCATCCCACTGCCCCTTCATCCCACTGCCCCTTCATCACACTGCCCCTTCATCCCACTGCCCCTTCATCACACTGCCCCTTCATCACACTGTCCCATCATCGCACTGTCCCTTCATCGCCCTGTCTCATCATCGCACGGGCCCTTCATCGCCCTGTCCCTTCATCGCACTGTCCATTCATCACACTGTCCCTTCTTCGCCCTGTCCCTTCATCGCCCTGTCCCTTCATCGCCCTGTCTCATCATCGCATTTCCCTTCATCACACTGTCCCTTCATCGCACTGTCCATTCATCACACTGTCCCTTCTTCACACTGTCCCTTCATTGCACTGTCCCTTCATTGCACTGTCCCTTCATTGCCCTGTCCCTTCATCGCCCTGTCCCTTCATCGCTCTGTCTCTTCATCGCACTGTCCCTTCATCGCACTGTCCCTTCATTCGCCTTGTCCCTTCATCACACTGTCCCTTCATCGCACTGCCCCTTCATCGCACTGCCCCTTCATCACACTGTCCCATCATCGCACTGCCCCTTCATCGCACTGTCCCTTCATCGCACTTTCCCTTCATCGCTCTGTCTCTTCATCGCACGGTCCCTTCATCACACTGCCCCTACATCACACTGCCCCTTCATCACACTGCCCCTTCATCACACTGCCCCTTCATCACACTGTCCTTTCATCACACTGCCCCTTCATCACACTGCCCCTTCATTACACTGTCCCTTCATCACACTGCCCCTTCATCGCACTGCCCCTTCATCACACTGTCCCTTCATCACACTGTCCCTTCATCACACTGCCCCTTCATCGCACTGCCCCTTCATCACACTGTCCCATCATCGCAATGTCACTTCACCGCACTGTCCCTTCATCACACTGTCCCATCATCGCACTGTCCCTTCATCGCACTGTCCCTTCATCGCACTGCCCCTTCATCGCACTGTCCCGTCATCGCACTGTCCCTTCATCACACTGTCCCTTCATCACACTGTCCCTTCATCGCACTGTCCCATCATCGCACTGTCCCATCATCGCACTGTCCCTTCATCGCACTGTCCCTTCATCGCACTGCCCCTTCATCGCACTGTCCCGTCATCACACTGTCCCTTCATCACACTGCCCCCTCATCGCACTGTCCCTTCATCACACTGTCCCTTCATCGCACTGTCCCTTCAACGCACGGTCGCTTCATCGCCCTATCCCTACATCGCACTGTCCCTCCATCACACTGCCCCCTCATCGCACTGTCCCTTCATCACACTGTCCCTTCATCACACTGCCCCCTCATCGCCCTGTCCCTGCATCCCACTGTCCCATCATCGCACTGCCCCTTCATCGCACTGCTCCTTCATCGCACTGTCCCATCATCGCACTGCCCCCTCATCACACTGCCCCTTCATCACACTGTCCCTTCATCGCACTGCCCCTTCATCGCACTGCCCCTTCATCGCACTGCCCCTTCATCACACTGTCCCATCATCGCACTGTCCCTTCATCGCACTGTCCCTTCATCGCACTGTCCCTTCATCACACTGTCCCTTCATCGCACTGTCCCTTCATCGCACTGCCCCTTCATCACACTGTCTCTTCATCACACTGTCCCATCATCACACTGCCCCTGCATCGCACTATCCCTGCATCGCACTGCCGCTTCATCGCACTGCCCCTTCCTCGCACTGTCCCTTCATCGCACTGTCCCTTCATCGCACTGTCCCTTCATCACACTGTCCCTTCATCGCACTGCCCCTTCATCGCACTGTCCCTTCATCACACTGTCCCTTCATCACACTGTCCCTTCATCGCACTGCCCCTTCATCACACTGTCCCTTCATCACACTGTCCCTTCATCACACGGTCCCTTCATCGCACTGCCCCTTCATCGCACTGTCCCTTCATCACACTCTCCCTTCATCACACTGTCCCTTCATCACACTGTCCCTTCATCGCACTGTCCCTTCATCGCACTGCCCCTTCATCACACTGTCCCTTCATCACACTGTCCCTTCATCGCACTTCCCCTTCATCACACTGTCCCATCATCGCACTGTCTCTTCATCACACTGTCCCTTCATCACACTGTCCCATCATCGCACTGTCCCTTCATCACACTGTCCCTTCATCGCACTGTCCCTTCATCACACTGTCCCTTCATCACACTGTCCCTTCATCGCACTTCCCCTTCATCACACTGCCCCTTCATCGCACTGTCCCTTCATCGCAATGCCCCTTCTCGCACTGTTCCTTCATCGCACTGTCCCATCATCGCACTGCCCCTTCATCACACTGTTCCTTCATCGCACTGTCCCATCATCGCACTGCCCCCTCATCGCACTGCCCCTTCATCGCACTTCCCCTTCATCGCACTGTCCCATCATCGCACTGCCCCCTCATCGCACTTCCCCTTCATCACACTGTCCCTTCATCGCAATGCCCCTTCTCGCACTGTCCCATCATCGCACTGCCCCTTCATCGCACTGTTCCTTCATCGCACTGTCCCATCATCGCACTGCCCCTTCATCACACTGTTCCTTCATCGCACTGTCGCATCATCGCACTGCCCCCTCATCACACTGCCCCTTCATCGCACTTCCCCTTCATCGCACTGCCCCTTCATCACACTGTCCCATCATCGCACTGCCCCCTCATCGCACTTCCCCTTCATCTCACTGTCGCTTCATCACCCTGCCCCTTCATCCCACTGCCCCTTCATCACACTGCCCCTTCATCCCACTGCCCCTTCATCCCACTGCCCCTTCATCACACTGCCCCTTCATCCCACTGCCCCTTCATCACACTGCCCCTTCATCACACTGTCCCTTCATCGCACTGTCCCTTCATCACCCTGTCTCATCATCGCACGGGCCCTTCATCGCCCTGTCCCTTCATCGCACTGTCCATTCATCACACTGTCCCTTCTTCGCCCTGTCCCTTCATCGCCCTGTCCCTTCATCGCCCTGTCCCTTCATCGCACTGTCTCATCATCGCATTTCCCTTCATCACACTGTCCCTTCATCGCACTGTCCATTCATCACACTGTCCCTTCTTCACACTGTCCCTTCATTGCACTGTCCCTTCATTGCCCTGTCCCTTCATCGCCCTGTCCCTTCATCACTCTGTCTCTTCATCGCACTGTCCCTTCATCGCACTGTCCCTTCATTCGCCCTGTCCCTTCATCACACTGTCCCTTCATCGCACTGCCCCTTCATCGCACTGCCCCTTCATCACACTGTCCCATCATCGCACTGCCCCTTCATCGCACTGTCCCTTCATCGCACTTTCCCTTCATCGCTCTGTCTCTTCATCGCACGGTCCCTTCATCACACTGCCCCTACATCACACTGCCCCTTCATCACACTGCCCCTTCATCACACTGTCCTTTCATCACACTGCCCCTTCATCACACTGCCCCTTCATCACACTGTCCCTTCATCACACTGCCCCTTCATCGCACTGCCCCTTCATCACACTTTCCCTTCATCACACTGTCCCTTCATCACACTGCCCCTTCATCGCACTGCCCCTTCATCACACTGTCCCATCATCGCAATGTCCCTTCACCGCACTGTCCCTTCATCACACTGTCCCATCATCGCACTGTCCCTTCATCGCACTGTCCCTTCATCGCACTGCCCCTTCATCGCACTGTCCCGTCATCGCACTGTCCCTTCATCACACTGTCCCTTCATCACACTGTCCCTTCATCGCACTGTCCCATCATCGCACTGTCCCTTCATCGCACTGTCCCTTCATCGCACTGCCCCTTCATCGCACTGTCCCGTCATCACACTGTCCCTTCATCACACTGCCCCCTCATCGCACTGTCCCTTCATCACACTGTCCCTTCATCGCACTGTCCCTTCAACGCACGGTCGCTTCATCGCCCTATCCCTACATCGCACTGTCCCTTCATCACACTGCCCCCTCATCGCACTGTCCCTTCATCACACTGTCCCTTCATCGCACTTCCCCTTCATCGCACTGCCCCTTCATCGCAATGTCCCTTCATCGCAATGTCCCTTCATCGCCCTGTCCCTGCATCCCACTGTCCCATCATCGCACTGCCCCTTCATCGCACTGCTCCTTCATCGCACTGCCCCTTCATCGCACTGTCCCATCATCGCACTGCCCCCTCATCACACTGCCCCTTCATCACACTGTCCCTTCATCGCACTGCCCCTTCATCGCACTGCCCCTTCATCGCACTTCCCCTTCATCGCACTGTCCCATCATCGCACTGCCCCTTCATCGCACTGTTCCTTCATCGCACTGTCCCATCATTGCACTGCCCCTTCATCACACTGTCCCTTCATCACACTGTCCCTTCATCGCACTTCCCCTTCATCACACTGTCCCATCATCGCACTGTCCCTTCATCACACTGTCCCTTCATCGCACTGTCCCTTCATCACACTGTCCCTTCATCACACTGTCCCTTCATCGCACTTCCCCTTCATCACACTGCCCCTTCATCGCACTGTCCCTTCATCGCACTGCCCCTTCATCGCACTTCCCCTTCATCGCACTGTCCCATCATCGCACTGCCCCCTCATCGCACTTCCCCTTCATCACACTGTCCCTTCATCGCAATGCCCCTTCATCGCACTTCCCCTTCATCGCACTGTCCCATCATCGCACTGCCCCTTCATCGCACTGTTCCTTCATCGCACTGTCCCATCATTGCACTGCCCCTTCATCACACTGTCCCTTCATCACACTGTCCCTTCATCGCACTTCCCCTTCATCACACTGTCCCATCATCGCACTGTCCCTTCATCACACTGTCCCTTCATCGCACTGTCCCTTCATCACACTGTCCCTTCATCACACTGTCCCTTCATCGCACTTCCCCTTCATCACACTGCCCCTTCATCGCACTGTCCCTTCATCGCAATGCCCCTTCTCGCACTGTTCCTTCATCGCACTGTCCCATCATCGCACTGCCCCTTCATCGCACTGTCCCTTCATCACACTGTCCCTTCATCACACTGTCCCTTCATCGCACTTCCCCTTCATCACACTGCCCCTTCATCGCACTGTCCCTTCATCGCAATGCCCCTTCTCGCACTGTTCCTTCATCGCACTGTCCCATCATCGCACTGCCCCTTCATCACACTGTTCCTTCATCGCACTGTCCCATCATCGCACTGCCCCCTCATCGCACTGCCCCTTCATCGCACTTCCCCTTCATCGCACTGTCCCATCATCGCACTGCCCCCTCATCGCACTTCCCCTTCATCACACTGTCCCTTCATCGCAATGCCCCTTCATCGCACTTCCCCTTCATCGCACTGTCCCATCATCGCACTGCCCCTTCATCGCACTGTTCCTTCATCGCACTGTCCCATCATCGCACTGCCCCTTCATCACACTGTTCCTTCATCGCACTGTCGCATCATCGCACTGCCCCCTCATCACACTGCCCCTTCATCGCACTTCCCCTTCATCGCACTGCCCCTTCATCACACTGTCCCATCATCGCACTGCCCCCTCATCGCACTTCCCCTTCATCTCACTGTCGCTTCATCACCCTGCCCCTTCATCCCACTGCCCCTTCATCACACTGCCCCTTCATCCCACTGCCCCTTCATCCCACTGCCCCTTCATCACACTGCCCCTTCATCCCACTGCCCCTTCATCACACTGCCCCTTCATCACACTGTCCCTTCATCGCACTGTCCCTTCATCACCCTGTCTCATCATCGCAGGGGCCCTTCATCGCCCTGTCCCTTCATCGCACTGTCCCTTCATCGCCCTGTCCCTTCATCGCCCTGTCCCTTCATCGCACTGTCTCATCATCGCATTTCCCTTCATCACACTGTCCCTTCATCGCACTGTCCATTCATCACACTGTCCCTTCTTCACACTGTCCCTTCATTGCACTGTCCCTTCATTGCCCTGTCCCTTCATCGCCCTGTCCCTTCATCGCTCTGTCTCTTCATCGCACTGTCCCTTCATCGCACTGTCCCTTCATTCGCCCTGTCCCTTCATCACACTGTCCCTTCATCGCACTGCCCCTTCATCGCACTGCCCCTTCATCACACTGTCCCATCATCGCACTGCCCCTTCATCGCACTGTCCCTTCATCGCACTTTCCCTTCATCGCTCTGTCTCTTCATCGCACGGTCCCTTCATCACACTGCCCCTACATCACACTGCCCCTTCATCACACTGCCCCTTCATCACACTGTCCTTTCATCACACTGCCCCTTCATCACACTGCCCCTTCATCACACTGTCCCTTCATCACACTGCCCCTTCATCGCACTGCCCCTTCATCACACTGTCCCTTCATCACACTGTCCCTTCATCACACTGCCCCTTCATCGCACTGCCCCTTCATCACACTGTCCCATCATCGCAATGTCCCTTCACTGCACTGTCCCTTCATCACACTGTCCCTTCATCGCACTGTCTCATCATCGCACTGTCCCATCATCGCACTGTCCCTTCATCGCACTGTCCCTTCATCGCACTGCCCCTTCATCGCACTGTCCCGTCATCACACTGTCCCTTCATCACACTGCCCCCTCATCGCACTGTCCCTTCATCACACTGTCCCTTCATCACACTGTCCCTTCATCACACTGCCCCCTCATCGCACTGTCCCTTCATCACACTGTTCCTTCATCGCACTGTCCCTTCAACGCACGGTCGCTTCATCGCCCTATCCCTATATCGCACTGTCCCTTCATCACACTGCCCCCTCATCGCACTGTCCCTTCATCACACTGTCCCATCATCGCACTGCCCCTTCATCGCACTGTTCCTTCATCGCACTGTCCCATCATCGCACTGCCCCCTCATCGCACTGCCCCTTCATCGCACTTCCCCTTCATCGCACTGTCCCATCATCGCACTGCCCCCTCATCGCACTTCCCCTTCATCACACTGTCCCTTCATCGCAATGCCCCTTCTCGCCCTGTCCCATCATCGCACTGCCCCTTCATCGCACTGTTCCTTCATCGCACTGTCCCATCATCGCACTGCCCCTTCATCACACTGTTCCTTCATCGCACTGTCGCATCATCGCACTGCCCCCTCATCGCACTGCCCCTTCATCGCACTTCCCCTTCATCGCACTGCCCCTTCATCACACTGTCCCATCATCGCACTGCCCCCTCATCGCACTTCCCCTTCATCTCACTGTCGCTTCATCACCCTGCCCCTTCATCCCACTGCCCCTTCATCACACTGCCCCTTCATCCCACTGCCCCTTCATCCCACTGCCCCTTCATCACACTGCCCCTTCATCCCACTGCCCCTTCATCACACTGCCCCTTCATCACACTGTCCCTTCATCGCACTGTCCCTTCATCGCCCTGTCTCATCATCGCACGGGCCCTTCATCGCCCTGTCCCTTCATCGCACTGTCCATTCATCACACTGTCCCTTCTTCGCCCTGTCCCTTCATCGCCCTGTCCCTTCATCGCCCTGTCCCTTCATCGCCTTGTCTCATCATCGCATTTCCCTTCATCACACTGTCCCTTCATCGCACTGTCCATTCATCACACTTTCCCTTCTTCACACTGTCCCTTCATTGCACTGTCCCTTCATTGCCCTGTCCCTTCATCGCCCTGTCCCTTCATCGCTCTGTCTCTTCATCGCACTGTCCCTTCATCGCACTGTCCCTTCATTCGCCCTGTCCCTTCATCACACTGTCCCTTCATCGCACTGCCCCTTCATCGCACTGCCCCTTCATCACACTGTCCCATCATCGCACTGCCCCTTCATCGCACTGTCCCTTCATCGCACTTTCCCTTCATCGCTCTGTCTCTTCATCGCACGGTCCCTTCATCACACTGCCCCTACATCACACTGCCCCTTCATCACACTGCCCCTTCATCACACTGCCCCTTCATCACACTGTCCTTTCATCACACTGTCCCTTCATCGCACTTCCCCTTCATTACACTGTCCCATCATCGAACTGTCTCTTCATCACACTGTCCCTTCATCACACTGTCCCATCATCGCACTGTCCCTTCATCACACTGTCCCTTCATCGCACTCTGCCTTCATCACACTGTCCCATCATCACACTGTCCCTTCATCACACTGTCCCTTCATCGCACTGTCCCTTCATCGCACTGATCCTTCATTGCACTGCCCCTTCATCACACTGTCCCTTCATCACACTGTCCCTTCATCGCACTTCCCCTTCATCACACTGCCCCTTCATCGCACTGTCCCTTCATCGCAATGCCCCTTCTCGCTGTGTTCCTTCATCGCACTGTCCCATCATCGCACTGCCCCTTCATCGCACTTCCCCTTCATCGCACTGTCCCATCATCGCACTGCCCCCTCATCGCACTTCCCCTTCATCACACTGCCCCTTCATCACACTGTTCCTTCATCGCACTGTCCCATCATCGCACTGTCCCATCATCGCACTGCCCCTTCATCGCACTGTTCCTTCATCGCACTGTCCCATCATCGCACTGCCCCTTCATCACACTGTTCCTTCATCGCACTGTCCCATCATCGCACTGCCCCCTCATCGCACTGCCCCTTCATCGCACTTCCCCTTCATCGCACTGTCCCATCATCGCACTGCCCCCTCATCGCACTTCCCCTTCATCACACTGTCCCTTCATCGCAATGCCCCTTCTCGCACTGTCCCATCATCGCACTATCCCCTCATCGCACTTCCCCTTCATCTCACTGTCGCTTCATCACCCTGCCCCTTCATCCCACTGCCCCTTCATCACACTGCCCCTTCATCACACTGCCCCTTCATCACCCTGCCCCTTCATCCCACTGCCCCTTCATCACACTGCCCCTTCATCACACTGTCCCTTCATCGCACTGTCCCTTCATCGCCCTGTGTCATCATCGCACGGTCTCTTCATCACACTGTCCCTTCATCGCACTGTCCCTTCATCACACTGTCCCTTCATCGCACTGTCCCTTCATCGCACTGTCCCTTCATCACTCTGTCCCTTCATCGCACTGTCCCTTCATCCCACTGTCCCTTCATCGCACTGTCCCTTCTTCGCACTGTCTTATCATCGCACGGTCCCATCCTCGCACTCTCCATTCATCGCACTTTCCCTTCATCGCTCTGTCTCTTCATCGCACTGTCCCTTCATCGCACTGTCCCTTCATTCGCCCTGTCCCTTCATCGCCCTGTCTCAACATCGCAGGGTCCCTTCATCACACTGCCCCTTCATCACACTGTCCCTTCATCACACTGTCCCTTCATCGCCCTGTCCCTTCATCGCACCGCCCCTTCATCGCACTGCCCCTTCATCGCCCTGTCTCATCATCGCACGGTCTCTTCATCGCACTCTCCCTTCATTGCACTGTCCCTTCATCGCACTGTCCCTTCATCACACTGCCCCCTCATCGCACTCTCCCTTCATCGCACTGTCCCTTCATCGCACTTCCCCTTCATCACACTGTCCCTTCATCACACTGCCCCTTCATCACACTGCCCCTTCATCACACTGTCCCTTCATCGCACTGTCCCTTCATCGCACTGTCCCTTCATCGCACTGCCCCTTCATCACACTGTCCCTTCATCACACTGTCCCATCATCGCACTGTCCCTTCATCACACTGTCCCTTCATCGCACTGTCCCTTCATCACACTGTCCCTTCATCACACTGTCCCTTCATCGCACTTCCCCTTCATCACACTGCCCCTTCATCGCACTGCTCCTTCATCGCACTGCCCCTTCATCGCACTGTCCCTTCATCGCACTGTCCCATCATCGCACTGCCCCTTCATCACACTGTTCCTTCATCGCACTGTCCCATCATCGCACTGCCCCCTCATCGCACTGCCCCTTCATCGCACTTCCCCTTCATCGCACTGTCCCATCATCGCACTGCCCCCTCATCGCACTTCCCCTTCATCACACTGTCCCTTCATCGCAATGCCCCTTCTCGCACTGTCCCATCATCGCACTGCCCCTTCATCGCACTGTTCCTTCATCGCACTGTCCCATCATCGCACTGCCCCTTCATCACACTGTTCCTTCATCGCACTGTTGCATCATCGCACTGCCCCCTCATCGCACTGCCCCTTCATCGCACTTCCCCTTCATCGCACTGCCCCTTCATCACACTGTCCCATCATCGCACTGCCCCCTCATCGCACTTCCCCTTCATCTCACTGTCGCTTCATCACCCTGCCCCTTCATCCCACTGCCCCTTCATCACACTGCCCCTTCATCCCACTGCCCCTTCATCCCACTGCCCCTTCATCACACTGCCCCTTCATCCCACTGCCCCTTCATCACACTGCCCCTTCATCACACTGTCCCATCATCGCACTGTCCCTTCATCGCCCTGTCTCATCATCGCACGGGCCCTTCATCGCCCTGTCCCTTCATCGCACTGTCCATTCATCACACTGTCCCTTCTTCGCCCTGTCCCTTCATCGCCCTGTCCCTTCATCGCCCTGTCTCATCATCGCATTTCCCTTCATCACACTGTCCCTTCATCGCACTGTCCATTCATCACACTGTCCCTTCTTCACACTGTCCCTTCATTGCACTGTCCCTTCATTGCACTGTCCCTTCATTGCCCTGTCCCTTCATCGCCCTGTCCCTTCATCGCTCTGTCTCTTCATCGCACTGTCCCTTCATCGCACTGTCCCTTCATTCGCCTTGTCCCTTCATCACACTGTCCCTTCATCGCACTGCCCCTTCATCGCACTGCCCCTTCATCACACTGTCCCATCATCGCACTGCCCCTTCATCGCACTGTCCCTTCATCGCACTTTCCCTTCATCGCTCTGTCTCTTCATCGCACGGTCCCTTCATCACACTGCCCCTACATCACACTGCCCCTTCATCACACTGCCCCTTCATCACACTGCCCCTTCATCACACTGTCCTTTCATCACACTGCCCCTTCATCACACTGCCCCTTCATTACACTGTCCCTTCATCACACTGCCCCTTCATCGCACTGCCCCTTCATCACACTGTCCCTTCATCACACTGTCCCTTCATCACACTGCCCCTTCATCGCACTGCCCCTTCATCACACTGTCCCATCATCGCAATGTCACTTCACCGCACTGTCCCTTCATCACACTGTCCCATCATCGCACTGTCCCTTCATCGCACTGTCCCTTCATCGCACTGCCCCTTCATCGCACTGTCCCGTCATCGCACTGTCCCTTCATCACACTGTCCCTTCATCACACTGTCCCTTCATCGCACTGTCCCATCATCGCACTGTCCCATCATCGCACTGTCCCTTCATCGCACTGTCCCTTCATCGCACTGCCCCTTCATCGCACTGTCCCGTCATCACACTGTCCCTTCATCACACTGCCCCCTCATCGCACTGTCCCTTCATCACACTGTCCCTTCATCGCACTGTCCCTTCAACGCACGGTCGCTTCATCGCCCTATCCCTACATCGCACTGTCCCTCCATCACACTGCCCCCTCATCGCACTGTCCCTTCATCACACTGTCCCTTCATCACACTGCCCCCTCATCGCCCTGTCCCTGCATCCCACTGTCCCATCATCGCACTGCCCCTTCATCGCACTGCTCCTTCATCGCACTGTCCCATCATCGCACTGCCCCCTCATCACACTGCCCCTTCATCACACTGTCCCTTCATCGCACTGCCCCTTCATCGCACTGCCCCTTCATCGCACTGCCCCTTCATCACACTGTCCCATCATCGCACTGTCCCTTCATCGCACTGTCCCTTCATCGCACTGTCCCTTCATCACACTGTCCCTTCATCGCACTGTCCCTTCATCGCACTGCCCCTTCATCACACTGTCTCTTCATCACACTGTCCCATCATCACACTGCCCCTGCATCGCACTATCCCTGCATCGCACTGCCGCTTCATCGCACTGCCCCTTCCTCGCACTGTCCCTTCATCGCACTGTCCCTTCATCGCACTGTCCCTTCATCACACTGTCCCTTCATCGCACTGCCCCTTCATCGCACTGTCCCTTCATCACACTGTCCCTTCATCACACTGTCCCTTCATCGCACTGCCCCTTCATCACACTGTCCCTTCATCACACTGTCCCTTCATCACACGGTCCCTTCATCGCACTGCCCCTTCATCGCACTGTCCCTTCATCACACTCTCCCTTCATCACACTGTCCCTTCATCACACTGTCCCTTCATCGCACTGTCCCTTCATCGCACTGCCCCTTCATCACACTGTCCCTTCATCACACTGTCCCTTCATCGCACTTCCCCTTCATCACACTGTCCCATCATCGCACTGTCTCTTCATCACACTGTCCCTTCATCACACTGTCCCATCATCGCACTGTCCCTTCATCACACTGTCCCTTCATCGCACTGTCCCTTCATCACACTGTCCCTTCATCACACTGTCCCTTCATCGCACTTCCCCTTCATCACACTGCCCCTTCATCGCACTGTCCCTTCATCGCAATGCCCCTTCTCGCACTGTTCCTTCATCGCACTGTCCCATCATCGCACTGCCCCTTCATCACACTGTTCCTTCATCGCACTGTCCCATCATCGCACTGCCCCCTCATCGCACTGCCCCTTCATCGCACTTCCCCTTCATCGCACTGTCCCATCATCGCACTGCCCCCTCATCGCACTTCCCCTTCATCACACTGTCCCTTCATCGCAATGCCCCTTCTCGCACTGTCCCATCATCGCACTGCCCCTTCATCGCACTGTTCCTTCATCGCACTGTCCCATCATCGCACTGCCCCTTCATCACACTGTTCCTTCATCGCACTGTCGCATCATCGCACTGCCCCCTCATCACACTGCCCCTTCATCGCACTTCCCCTTCATCGCACTGCCCCTTCATCACACTGTCCCATCATCGCACTGCCCCCTCATCGCACTTCCCCTTCATCTCACTGTCGCTTCATCACCCTGCCCCTTCATCCCACTGCCCCTTCATCACACTGCCCCTTCATCCCACTGCCCCTTCATCCCACTGCCCCTTCATCACACTGCCCCTTCATCCCACTGCCCCTTCATCACACTGCCCCTTCATCACACTGTCCCTTCATCGCACTGTCCCTTCATCACCCTGTCTCATCATCGCACGGGCCCTTCATCGCCCTGTCCCTTCATCGCACTGTCCATTCATCACACTGTCCCTTCTTCGCCCTGTCCCTTCATCGCCCTGTCCCTTCATCGCCCTGTCCCTTCATCGCACTGTCTCATCATCGCATTTCCCTTCATCACACTGTCCCTTCATCGCACTGTCCATTCATCACACTGTCCCTTCTTCACACTGTCCCTTCATTGCACTGTCCCTTCATTGCCCTGTCCCTTCATCGCCCTGTCCCTTCATCACTCTGTCTCTTCATCGCACTGTCCCTTCATCGCACTGTCCCTTCATTCGCCCTGTCCCTTCATCACACTGTCCCTTCATCGCACTGCCCCTTCATCGCACTGCCCCTTCATCACACTGTCCCATCATCGCACTGCCCCTTCATCGCACTGTCCCTTCATCGCACTTTCCCTTCATCGCTCTGTCTCTTCATCGCACGGTCCCTTCATCACACTGCCCCTACATCACACTGCCCCTTCATCACACTGCCCCTTCATCACACTGTCCTTTCATCACACTGCCCCTTCATCACACTGCCCCTTCATCACACTGTCCCTTCATCACACTGCCCCTTCATCGCACTGCCCCTTCATCACACTTTCCCTTCATCACACTGTCCCTTCATCACACTGCCCCTTCATCGCACTGCCCCTTCATCACACTGTCCCATCATCGCAATGTCCCTTCACCGCACTGTCCCTTCATCACACTGTCCCATCATCGCACTGTCCCTTCATCGCACTGTCCCTTCATCGCACTGCCCCTTCATCGCACTGTCCCGTCATCGCACTGTCCCTTCATCACACTGTCCCTTCATCACACTGTCCCTTCATCGCACTGTCCCATCATCGCACTGTCCCTTCATCGCACTGTCCCTTCATCGCACTGCCCCTTCATCGCACTGTCCCGTCATCACACTGTCCCTTCATCACACTGCCCCCTCATCGCACTGTCCCTTCATCACACTGTCCCTTCATCGCACTGTCCCTTCAACGCACGGTCGCTTCATCGCCCTATCCCTACATCGCACTGTCCCTTCATCACACTGCCCCCTCATCGCACTGTCCCTTCATCACACTGTCCCTTCATCGCACTTCCCCTTCATCGCACTGCCCCTTCATCGCAATGTCCCTTCATCGCAATGTCCCTTCATCGCCCTGTCCCTGCATCCCACTGTCCCATCATCGCACTGCCCCTTCATCGCACTGCTCCTTCATCGCACTGCCCCTTCATCGCACTGTCCCATCATCGCACTGCCCCCTCATCACACTGCCCCTTCATCACACTGTCCCTTCATCGCACTGCCCCTTCATCGCACTGCCCCTTCATCGCACTTCCCCTTCATCACACTGTCCCATCATCGCACTGTCCCTTCATCGCACTGTCCCTTCATCGCACTGTCCCATCATCGCACTGTCCCTTCATCGCACTGTCCCTTCATCACCCTGCCCCTTCATCGCACTGTCCCTTCATCGCACTGCCCTTGATCACACTGCCCCTTCATTGCCCTGTACCTTCATCGCCCTGTCCCTTAATCGCACTGCCCCTGCATCGCACTGCCCCTTCATCGCACTGCCCCTTCATCGCAATGTCCCTACATCGCACTGCCCCTTCATCACACTGTCCCTTCATCGCACTGTCCCTTCATCGCACTGTCCCTTCATCACACTGTCCCTTCATCGCACTGTCCCTTCATCACACTGTCCCATCATCACACTGTCTCTTCATCACACTGTCTCTTCATCACACTGCCCCTGCATCGCACTGTCCCTGCATCGCACTGCCCCTTCATCGCCCTGCCCCTTCCTCGCACTGTCCCTTCATCGCACTGTCCCTACATCGCACTGTCCCTTCATCACACTGTCCCTTCATCGCACTGCCCCTTCATCGCACTGTCCCTTCATCACACTGTCCCTTCTTCACACTGTCCCATCATCACACTGTCCCTTCATCACACTGTCCCTTCATCGCACTGCCCCTTCATCACACTGTCCCTTCATCACACTGTCCCTTCATCACACGGTCCCTTCATCGCACTGCCCCTTCATCGCACTGTCCCTTCATCACACTGCCCCTTCATTGCACTGTAACTTCATCACACTGTCCCTTCATCGCACTCTCCCTTCTTCGCACTGCCCCTTCATCTCACTGTCGCTTCATCGCACTCTCCCTTCTTCGCACTTCCCCTTCATCTCACTGTCGCTTCATCGCCCTGTCCCTTCATCGCACTGCCCCTTCATCGCACTGTCCCTTCATCACACTGCCCCTTCATCGCACTGCCCCTTCATCACACTGTCCCTTCATCGCACTCTCCCTTCTTCGCACTGCCCCTTCATCTCACTGTCGCTACATTGCCCTGGCCCTTCATCGCCCTGTCCCTTCATCGCCCTGTCCCTTCATCGCCCTGTCCCTTAATCGCCCTGTCCCTTAATCGCACTGCGCCTTCATCGCACTACCCCTTCATCACACTGTCCCTTCATCGCACTGTCCCTTCATCACACTGCCCCTTCATCGCCCTGTCCCTTAATCGCCCTGTCCCTTAATCGCACTGCCCCTTCATCGCACTGTCCCGTCATCGCACTGCCCCTTCATCGCCCTGTCCCTTAATCGCCCTGTCCCTTAATCGCACTGCCCCTTCATCGCACTGTCCCGTCATCGCACTGCGCCATCATCGCACTACCCCTTCATCACACTGTCCCTTCTTCGCACTGTCCCTTCATCACACTGCCCCTTCATCGCACTGCCCCTTCATCACACTGTCCCTTCATCGCACTGTCCCTTCATCGCCCTGTCCCTTCATCGCCCTGTCGCTTCATCGCCCTGTCCCTTCATCGCACTGCCCCTTCATCACACTGTCCCTTCATCGCACTGTCCCTTCATCACACTGTCCCTTCATCACACTGTCCCTTCATCGCACTGTCCCTTCATCGCACTGCCCCTTCGTCACACTGTCCCTTCATCGCACTCTCCCTTCTTCGCACTGCCCCTTCATCGCACTGTCCCTTCATCACACTGTCCCTTCATCACACTGTCCCTTCATCGCACTGCCCCTTCGTCACACTGTCCCTTCATCGCACTCTCCCTTCTTCGCACTGTCCCTTCATCGCACTGTCCCTTCATCACACTGTCCCTTCATCACACTGTCCCTTCATCGCACTGTCCCTTCATCACACTGCCCCTTCATCACACTGTCCCTTCATCACACTGTCCCATCATCACACTGCCCCTGCATCGCACTGCCCCTGCATCGCACTGCCCCTTCATCGCACTGCCCCTTCATCGCAATGTCCCTTCATCGCACTGTCCCTTCATCGCACTGTCCCTTCATCGCACTGCCCCTTCATCGCACTGTCCCTTCATCGCACTGCCCCTTCATCGCACTGTCCCTTCATCACACTGTCCCTTCATCACACTGTCCTTTCATCACACTGTCCCATCATCACACTGTCCCTTCATCACACTGTCCCTTCATCGCACTGCCCCTTCATCACACTGTCCCTTCATCACACTGTCCCTTCATCACACGGTCCCTTCATCGCACTGCCCCTTCATCGCACTGTCCCTTCATCACACTGCCCCTTCATTGCACTGTCACTTCATCACACTGTCCCTTCATCGCACTCTCCCTTCTTCGCACTGCCCCTTCATCTCACTGTCGCTTCATCGCACTCTCCCTTCTTCGCACTTCCCCTTCATCTCACTGTCGCTTCATCGCACTGTCCCTTCATCGCACTGCCCCTTCATCGCACTGTCCCTTCATCACACTGCCCCTTCATCGCACTGCCCCTTCATCACACTGTCCCTTCATCGCACTCTCCCTTCTTCGCACTACCCCTTCATCACACTGTCCCTTCTTCGCACTGCCCCTTCATCGCACTTCCCCTTCATCGCACTGTCCCATCATCGCACTGCCCCCTCATCGCACTTCCCCTTCATCACACTGTCCCTTCATCGCAATGCCCCTTCTCGCACTGTCCCATCATCGCACTGCCCCTTCATCGCACTGTTCCTTCATCGCACTGTCCCATCATCGCACTGCCCCTTCATCACACTGTTCCTTCATCGCACTGTCGCATCATCGCACTGCCCCCTCATCGCACTGCCCCTTCATCGCACTTCCCCTTCATCGCACTGCCCCTTCATCACACTGTCCCATCATCGCACTGCCCCCTCATCGCACTTCCCCTTCATCTCACTGTCGCTTCATCACCCTGCCCCTTCATCCCACTGCCCCTTCATCACACTGCCCCTTCATCCCACTGCCCCTTCATCCCACTGCCCCTTCATCACACTGCCCCTTCATCCCACTGCCCCTTCATCACACTGCCCCTTCATCACACTGTCCCTTCATCGCACTGTCCCTTCATCGCCCTGTCTCATCATCGCACGGGCCCTTCATCGCCCTGTCCCTTCATCGCACTGTCCATTCATCACACTGTCCCTTCTTCGCCCTGTCCCTTCATCGCCCTGTCCCTTCATCGCCCTGTCCCTTCATCGCCCTGTCTCATCATCGCATTTCCCTTCATCACACTGTCCCTTCATCGCACTGTCCATTCATCACACTGTCCCTTCTTCACACTGTCCCTTCATTGCACTGTCCCTTCATTGCCCTGTCCCTTCATCGCCCTGTCCCTTCATCGCTCTGTCTCTTCATCGCACTGTCCCTTCATCGCACTGTCCCTTCATTCGCCCTGTCCCTTCATCACACTGTCCCTTCATCGCACTGCCCCTTCATCGCACTGCCCCTTCATCACAATGTCCCATCATCGCACTGCCCCTTCATCGCACTGTCCCTTCATCGCACTTTCCCTTCATCGCTCTGTCTCTTCATCGCACGGTCCCTTCATCACACTGCCCCTACATCACACTGCCCCTTCATCACACTGCCCCTTCATCACACTGCCCCTTCATCACACTGTCCTTTCATCACACTGCCCCTTCATCACACTGCCCCTTCATCACACTGTCCCTTCATCACACTGCCCCTTCATCGCACTGCCCCTTCATCACACTTTCCCTTCATCACACTGTCCCTTCATCACACTGCCCCTTCATCGCACTGCCCCTTCATCACACTGTCCCATCATCGCAATGTCCCTTCACCGCACTGTCCCTTCATCACACTGTCCCATCATCGCACTGTCCCTTCATCGCACTGTCCCTTCATCGCACTGCCCCTTCATCGCACTGTCCCGTCATCGCACTGTCCCTTCATCACACTGTCCCTTCATCACACTGTCCCTTCATCGCACTGTCCCATCATCGCACTGTCCCTTCATCGCACTGTCCCTTCATCGCACTGCCCCTTCATCGCACTGTCCCGTCATCACACTGTCCCTTCATCACACTGCCCCCTCATCGCACTGTCCCTTCATCACACTGTCCCTTCATCGCACTGTCCCTTCAACGCACGGTCGCTTCATCGCCCTATCCCTACATCGCACTGTCCCTTCATCACACTGCCCCCTCATCGCACTGTCCCTTCATCACACTGTCCCTTCATCGCACTTCCCCTTCATCGCACTGCCCCTTCATCGCAATGTCCCTTCATCGCAATGTCCCTTCATCGCCCTGTCCCTGCATCCCACTGTCCCATCATCGCACTGCCCCTTCATCGCACTGCTCCTTCATCGCACTGCCCCTTCATCGCACTGTCCCATCATCGCACTGCCCCCTCATCACACTGCCCCTTCATCACACTGTCCCTTCATCGCACTGCCCCTTCATCGCACTGCCCCTTCATCGCACTTCCCCTTCATCACACTGTCCCATCATCGCACTGTCCCTTCATCGCACTGTCCCTTCATCGCACTGTCCCATCATCGCACTGTCCCTTCATCGCACTGTCCCTTCATCACCCTGCCCCTTCATCGCACTGTCCATTCATCGCACTGCCCTTGATCACACTGCCCCTTCATTGCCCTGTACCTTCATCGCCCTGTCCCTTAATCGCACTGCCCCTGCATCGCACTGCCCCTTCATCGCACTGCCCCTTCATCGCAATGTCCCTTCATCGCACTGCCCCTTCATCACACTGTCCCTTCATCGCACTGTCCCTTCATCGCACTGTCCCTTCATCACACTGTCCCTTCATCGCACTGTCCCTTCATCGCACTGCCCCTTCATCACACTGTCTCTTCATCACACTGTCTCTTCATCACACTGCCCCTGCATCGCACTGTCCCTGCATCGCACTGCCCCTTCATCGCCCTGCCCCTTCCTCGCACTGTCCCTTCATCGCACTGTCCCTTCATCGCACTGTCCCTTCATCACACTGTCCCTTCATCGCACTGCCCCTTCATCGCACTGTCCCTTCATCACACTGTCCCTTCTTCACACTGTCCCATCATCACACTGTCCCTTCATCACACTGTCCCTTCATCGCACTGCCCCTTCATCACACTGTCCCTTCATCACACTGTCCCTTCATCACACGGTCCCTTCATCGCACTGCCCCTTCATCGCACTGTCCCTTCATCACACTGCCCCTTCATTGCACTGTAACTTCATCACACTGTCCCTTCATCGCACTCTCCCTTCTTCGCACTGCCCCTTCATCTCACTGTCGCTTCATCGCACTCTCCCTTCTTCGCACTTCCCCTTCATCTCACTGTCGCTTCATCGCCCTGTCCCTTCATCGCACTGCCCCTTCATCGCACTGTCCCTTCATCACACTGCCCCTTCATCGCACTGCCCCTTCATCACACTGTCCCTTCATCGCACTCTCCCTTCTTCGCACTGCCCCTTCATCTCACTGTCGCTACATTGCCCTGGCCCTTCATCGCCCTGTCCCTTCATCGCCCTGTCCCTTCATCGCCCTGTCCCTTAATCGCCCTGTCCCTTAATCGCACTGCGCCTTCATCGCACTACCCCTTCATCACACTGTCCCTTCATCGCACTGTCCCTTAATCGCACTGCCCCTTCATCGCACTGTCCCGTCATCGCACTGCCCCTTCATCGCCCTGTCCCTTAATCGCCCTGTCCCTTAATCGCACTGCCCCTTCATCGCACTGTCCCGTCATCGCACTGCGCCATCATCGCACTACCCCTTCATCACACTGTCCCTTCTTCGCACTGTCCCTTCATCACACTGCCCCTTCATCGCACTGCCCCTTCATCACACTGTCCCTTCATCGCACTGTCCCTTCATCGCCCTGTCCCTTCATCGCCCTGTCGCTTCATCGCCCTGTCCCTTCATCGCACTGCCCCTTCATCACACTGTCCCTTCATCGCACTGTCCCTTCATCACACTGTCCCTTCATCACACTGTCCCTTCATCGCACTGTCCCTTCATCGCACTGCCCCTTCGTCACACTGTCCCTTCATCGCACTCTCCCTTCTTCGCACTGCCCCTTCATCGCACTGTCCCTTCATCACACTGTCCCTTCATCACACTGTCCCTTCATCGCACTGCCCCTTCGTCACACTGTCCCTTCATCGCACTCTCCCTTCTTCGCACTGTCCCTTCATCGCACTGTCCCTTCATCACACTGTCCCTTCATCACACTGTCCCTTCATCGCACTGTCCCTTCATCACACTGCCCCTTCATCACACTGTCCCTTCATCACACTGTCCCATCATCACACTGCCCCTGCATCGCACTGCCCCTGCATCGCACTGCCCCTTCATCGCACTGCCCCTTCATCGCAATGTCCCTTCATCGCACTGTCCCTTCATCGCACTGTCCCTTCATCGCACTGCCCCTTCATCGCACTGTCCCTTCATCGCACTGTACCTTCATCGCACTGTCCCTTCATCACACTGTCCCTTCATCGCACTGCCCCTTCATCACACTGTCCCTTCATCACACTATCCCTTCATCGCACTGTCCCTTCATCGCACTGCCCCTTCATCGCACTGTCCCTTCATCACACTGCCCCTTCATCGCACTGTCCCTTCATCACACTGCCCCTTCATCGCACTGCCCCTTCATCACACTGTCCCTTCATCGAACTCTCCCTTCTTCGCACTGTCCCTTCATCTCACTGTCGCTTCATCGCCCTGTCCCTTCATCGCCCTGTCCCTTTATCGCCCTGTCCCTTCACCGCCCTGCCCTTAATCGCACTGCCCCTTCATTGCACTGCCCCTTCATCGCACTGTCCCGTCATCGCACTGCCCCTTCATCGCCCTGTCCCTTAATCGCCCTGTCCCTTAATTGCACTGCCCCGTCATCGCACTGCGCCTTCATCGCACTACCCCTTCATCATACTGTCCCTTCATCGCACTGTCCCTTCATCACACTGCCCCTTCATCGCCCTGTCCCTTAATCGCCATGTCCCATAATCGCACTGCCCCTTCATCGCACTGTCCCGTCATCGCACTGCCCCTTCATCGCCCTGTCCCATAATCGCCCTGTCCCTTCATCGCCCTGTCTCATCATCGCACGGTCCCTTCATCACACTCTCCCTTCATCGCTCTGTCCCTTCATCGCACTGTCCCTTCATCGCACTGTCCCTTCATCGCCCTGTCCCTTCATCGCACTGCCCCTTCATCGCCCTGTCCCTTAATCGCCCTGTCCCTTCATCGCCCTGTCTCATCATCGCACGGTCCCTTCATCACACTCTCCCTTCCTCGCCCTGTCGCTTCATCGCCCTGTCGCTTCATCGCCCTGCCCCTTCATCGCACTGCCCCGTCATCGCACTGTCCCGTCATCGCACTGTCCCTTCATCACACTGCCCCTTCATCGCCCTGTCCCGTCATCGCACTGTCCCTTTATCACACTGCCCCTTTATCACACTGCCCCTTCACCGCACTGTCCCTTCATCGCACTGTCCCTTCATCGCACTGCCCCTTCATCGCACTGTCCCGTCATCGCACTGCCCCTTCATCACACTGTCCCTTCATCGCCCTGTCCCTTCATCTCACTGCCCCTTCATCGCCCTGTCCCTTCATCGCACTGTCCCTTCATCGCACTGCCCCTTCATCACACTGTCCCTTCATCGCCCTGTCCCTTCATCTCACTGCCCCTTCATCGCACTGTCCCTTCATCTCACTGCCCCTTCATCACACTGTCCCTTCATCGCACTGCCCCTTCATCGCACTGTCCCTTCATCGCACTGTCCCTTCATCGCACTGCCCCTTCATCGCACTGTCCCTTCATCGCACTGCCCCTTCATCACACTGTCCCTTCATCACACTGTCGCTTCATCGCCCTGTCCCTTCATCGCCCTGTCCCTTCATCGCCCTGTCCCTTCATCGCACTGTCCCTTCATCGCATGCCCCTTCGTCACACTGTCCCTTCATCACACTGTCCCTTCATCGCCCTGTCCCTTCATCTCACTGCCCCTTCATCGCACTGTCCCGTCATCGCACTGCCCCTTCATCGCACTGCCCCTTCATCACACTGTCCCTTCATCGCACTCTCCCTTCTTTGCACTGTCCCGTCATCGCACTGCCCCTTCATCACACTGTCCCTTCATCGCCCTGTCCCTTCATCTCACTGCCCCTTCATCGCACTGCCCCTTCATCACACTGTCCCTTAATCGCACTGCCCCCTCATCCCACTGTCCTTTCATCGCCCTGTCCCTTCATCGCTCTGTCTCTTCATCGCCCTGTCCCTTCATCGCACTGTCCCTTCATCGCCCTGTCCCTTCATCGCCCTGTCTCATCATCGCACGGTCCCTTCATCACACTCTCCCTTCATCGCACTGTCCCTTCATCGCTCTGTCCCTTCATCACACTGCCCCTTCATCACACTGTCCGTTCATCATACTGTCCCATCATCGGACTGTCCCTTCATCGCACTGTCCTTCATCGCCCTGTCCCTTCATCACACTGTCCCTTCATCACACTGCCCCTTCATCGCACTGCCCCTTCATCACACTGTCCCTTCATCGCACTGCCCCTTCATCACACTGTCCCATCATCTCACTGCCCCTTCATCACACTGCCCCTTCATCACACTGTCCCTTCATCGCACTGTCTCATCATCGCACGGTCCCATCATCACACTGTCGCTTCATCGCCCTGTCCCTTCATCGCCCTGTCCCTTCATCGCCCTGTCCCTTCATCGCACTGTCCCTTCATCGCATGCCCCTTCGTCACACTGTCCCTTCATCACACTGTCCCTTCATCGCCCTGTCCCTTCATCTCACTGCCCCTTCATCGCACTGTCCCGTCATCGCACTGCCCCTTCATCGCACTGCCCCTTCATCACACTGTCCCTTCATCGCACTCTCCCTTCTTTGCACTGTCCCGTCATCGCACTGCCCCTTCATCACACTGTCCCTTCATCGCCCTGTCCCTTCATCTCACTGCCCCTTCATCGCACTGCCCCTTCATCACACTGTCCCTTAATCGCACTGCCCCCTCATCCCACTGTCCTTTCATCGCCCTGTCCCTTCATCGCTCTGTCTCTTCATCGCCCTGTCCCTTCATCGCACTGTCCCTTCATCGCCCTGTCCCTTCATCGCCCTGTCTCATCATCGCACGGTCCCTTCATCACACTCTCCCTTCATCGCACTGTCCCTTCATCGCTCTGTCCCTTCATCACACTGCCCCTTCATCACACTGTCCGTTCATCATACTGTCCCATCATCGGACTGTCCCTTCATCGCACTGTCCTTCATCGCCCTGTCCCTTCATCACACTGTCCCTTCATCACACTGCCCCTTCATCGCACTGCCCCTTCATCACACTGTCCCTTCATCGCACTGCCCCTTCATCACACTGTCCCATCATCTCACTGCCCCTTCATCACACTGCCCCTTCATCACACTGTCCCTTCATCGCACTGTCTCATCATCGCACGGTCCCATCATCACACTGTCGCTTCATCGCCCTGTCCCTTCATCGCCCTGTCCCTTCATCGCCCTGTCCCTTCATCGCACTGTCCCTTCATCGCATGCCCCTTCGTCACACTGTCCCTTCATCACACTGTCCCTTCATCGCCCTGTCCCTTCATCTCACTGCCCCTTCATCGCACTGTCCCGTCATCGCACTGCCCCTTCATCGCACTGCCCCTTCATCACACTGTCCCTTCATCGCACTCTCCCTTCTTTGCACTGTCCCGTCATCGCACTGCCCCTTCATCACACTGTCCCTTCATCGCCCTGTCCCTTCATCTCACTGCCCCTTCATCGCACTGCCCCTTCATCACACTGTCCCTTAATCGCACTGCCCCCTCATCCCACTGTCCTTTCATCGCCCTGTCCCTTCATCGCTCTGTCTCTTCATCGCCCTGTCCCTTCATCGCACTGTCCCTTCATCGCCCTGTCCCTTCATCGCCCTGTCTCATCATCGCACGGTCCCTTCATCACACTCTCCCTTCATCGCACTGTCCCTTCATCGCTCTGTCCCTTCATCACACTGCCCCTTCATCACACTGTCCGTTCATCATACTGTCCCATCATCGGACTGTCCCTTCATCGCACTGTCCTTCATCGCCCTGTCCCTTCATCACACTGTCCCTTCATCACACTGCCCCTTCATCGCACTGCCCCTTCATCACACTGTCCCTTCATCGCACTGCCCCTTCATCACACTGTCCCATCATCTCACTGCCCCTTCATCACACTGCCCCTTCATCACACTGTCCCTTCATCGCACTGTCTCATCATCGCACGGTCCCATCATCACACTGTCCCTTCATCGCCCTGTCTCATCATCGCACGGTCCCATCATCACACTGTCCCTTCATCGCCCTGTCTCATCATCGCACGGTCCCATCATTGCACTGTCCATTCATCGCACTTTCCCTTCATCACACTGCCCCTTCATCACACTGCCCCTTCATCGCCCTGTCCCTTCATCACACTGTCCCATCATCACACTGTCCCTTCATCACACTGTCCCTTCATCGCACTGCCCCTTCATCACACTGTCCCTTCATCACATTGTCCCTTCATCGCACGGTCCCTTCATCGCACTGCCCCTTCATCGCACGGTCCCTTCATCACACTGCCCCTTCATCGCACTGTCACTTCATCACACTGTCCCTTCATCGCACTCTCCCTTCTTCGCACTGCCCCTTCATCTCACTGTCGCTTCATCGCACTCTCCCTTCTTCGCACTGCCCCTTCATCTCACTGTCGCTTCATCGCCCTGTCCCTTCATCGCACTGCCCCTTCATAGCACTGTCCCTTCATCACACTGCCCCTTCATCGCACTGCCCCTTCATCGCACTGTCCCGTCATCGCACTGCGCCATCATCGCACTACCCCTTCATCACACTGTCCCTTCTTCGCACTGTCCCTTCATCACACTGCCCCTTCATCGCACTGCCCCTTCATCACACTGTCCCTTCATCGCACTGTCCCTTCATCGCCCTGTCCCTTCATCGCCCTGTCGCGTCATCGCCCTGTCCCTTCATCGCACTGCCCCTTCATCACACTGTCCCTTCATCGCACTGTCCCTTCATCACACTGTCCCTTCATCACACTGTCCCTTCATCGCACTGTCCCTTCATCGCACTGCCCCTTCGTCACACTGTCCCTTCATCGCACTCTCCCTTCTTCGCACTGCCCCTTCATCGCACTGTCCCTTCATCACACTGTCCCTTCATCACACTGTCCCTTCATCGCACTGCCCCTTCGTCACACTGTCCCTTCATCGCACTCTCCCTTCTTCGCACTGTCCCTTCATCGCACTGTCCCTTCATCACACTGTCCCTTCATCACACTGTCCCTTCATCGCACTGTCCCTTCATCACACTGCCCCTTCATCACACTGTCCCTTCATCACACTGTCCCATCATCACACTGCCCCTGCATCGCACTGCCCCTGCATCGCACTGCCCCTTCATCGCACTTCCCCTTCATCGCAATGTCCCTTCATCGCACTGTCCCTTCATCGCACTGTCCCTTCATCGCACTGCCCCTTCATCGCACTGTCCCTTCATCGCACTGTACCTTCATCGCACTGTCCCTTCATCACACTGTCCCTTCATCGCACTGCCCCTTCATCACACTGTCCCTTCATCACACTATCCCTTCATCGCACTGTCCCTTCATCGCACTGCCCCTTCATCGCACTGTCCCTTCATCACACTGCCCCTTCATCGCACTGTCCCTTCATCACACTGCCCCTTCATCGCACTGCCCCTTCATCACACTGTCCCTTCATCGAACTCTCCCTTCTTCGCACTGTCCCTTCATCTCACTGTCGCTTCATCGCCCTGTCCCTTCATCGCCCTGTCCCTTTATCGCCCTGTCCCTTCACCGCCCTGCCCTTAATCGCACTGCCCCTTCATTGCACTGCCCCTTCATCGCACTGTCCCGTCATCGCACTGCCCCTTCATCGCCCTGTCCCTTAATCGCCCTGTCCCTTAATTGCACTGCCCCTTCATCGCACTGTCCCGTCATCGCACTGCGCCTTCATCGCACTACCCCTTCATCATACTGTCCCTTCATCGCACTGTCCCTTCATCACACTGCCCCTTCATCGCCCTGTCCCTTAATCGCCATGTCCCATAATCGCACTGCCCCTTCATCGCACTGTCCCGTCATCGCACTGCCCCTTCATCGCCCTGTCCCATAATTGCCCTGTCCCTTCATCGCCCTGTCTCATCATCGCACGGTCCCTTCATCACACTCTCCCTTCATCGCTCTGTCCCTTCATCGCACTGTCCCTTCATCGCACTGTCCCTTCATCACACTGCCCCTTCATCACACTGCCCCTTCATCACACTGTCCTTTCATCACACTGCCCCTTCATCACACTGCCCCTTCATCACACTGTCCCTTCATCACACTGCCCCTTCATCGCACTGCCCCTTCATCACACTTTCCCTTCATCACACTGTCCCTTCATCACACTGCCCCTTCATCGCACTGCCCCTTCATCACACTGTCCCATCATCGCAATGTCCCTTCACCGCACTGTCCCTTCATCACACTGTCCCATCATCGCACTGTCCCTTCATCGCACTGTCCCTTCATCGCACTGCCCCTTCATCGCACTGTCCCGTCATCGCACTGTCCCTTCATCACACTGTCCCTTCATCACACTGTCCCTTCATCGCACTGTCCCATCATCGCACTGTCCCTTCATCGCACTGTCCCTTCATCGCACTGCCCCTTCATCGCACTGTCCCGTCATCACACTGTCCCTTCATCACACTGCCCCCTCATCGCACTGTCCCTTCATCACACTGTCCCTTCATCGCACTGTCCCTTCAACGCACGGTCGCTTCATCGCCCTATCCCTACATCGCACTGTCCCTTCATCACACTGCCCCCTCATCGCACTGTCCCTTCATCACACTGTCCCTTCATCGCACTTCCCCTTCATCGCACTGCCCCTTCATCGCAATGTCCCTTCATCGCAATGTCCCTTCATCGCCCTGTCCCTGCATCCCACTGTCCCATCATCGCACTGCCCCTTCATCGCACTGCTCCTTCATCGCACTGCCCCTTCATCGCACTGTCCCATCATCGCACTGCCCCCTCATCACACTGCCCCTTCATCACACTGTCCCTTCATCGCACTGCCCCTTCATCGCACTGCCCCTTCATCGCACTTCCCCTTCATCACACTGTCCCATCATCGCACTGTCCCTTCATCGCACTGTCCCTTCATCGCACTGTCCCATCATCGCACTGTCCCTTCATCGCACTGTCCCTTCATCACCCTGCCCCTTCATCGCACTGTCCCTTCATCGCACTGCCCTTGATCACACTGCCCCTTCATTGCCCTGTACCTTCATCGCCCTGTCCCTTAATCGCACTGCCCCTGCATCGCACTGCCCCTTCATCGCACTGCCCCTTCATCGCAATGTCCCTTCATCGCACTGCCCCTTCATCACACTGTCCCTTCATCGCACTGTCCCTTCATCGCACTGTCCCTTCATCACACTGTCCCTTCATCGCACTGTCCCTTCATCGCACTGCCCCTTCATCACACTGTCTCTTCATCACACTGTCTCTTCATCACACTGCCCCTGCATCGCACTGTCCCTGCATCGCACTGCCCCTTCATCGCCCTGCCCCTTCCTCGCACTGTCCCTTCATCGCACTGTCCCTTCATCGCACTGTCCCTTCATCACACTGTCCCTTCATCGCACTGCCCCTTCATCGCACTGTCCCTTCATCACACTGTCCCTTCTTCACACTGTCCCATCATCACACTGTCCCTTCATCACACTGTCCCTTCATCGCACTGCCCCTTCATCACACTGTCCCTTCATCACACTGTCCCTTCATCACACGGTCCCTTCATCGCACTGCCCCTTCATCGCACTGTCCCTTCATCACACTGCCCCTTCATTGCACTGTAACTTCATCACACTGTCCCTTCATCGCACTCTCCCTTCTTCGCACTGCCCCTTCATCTCACTGTCGCTTCATCGCACTCTCCCTTCTTCGCACTTCCCCTTCATCTCACTGTCGCTTCATCGCCCTGTCCCTTCATCGCACTGCCCCTTCATCGCACTGTCCCTTCATCACACTGCCCCTTCATCGCACTGCCCCTTCATCACACTGTCCCTTCATCGCACTCTCCCTTCTTCGCACTGCCCCTTCATCTCACTGTCGCTACATTGCCCTGGCCCTTCATCGCCCTGTCCCTTCATCGCCCTGTCCCTTCATCGCCCTGTCCCTTAATCGCCCTGTCCCTTAATCGCACTGCGCCTTCATCGCACTACCCCTTCATCACACTGTCCCTTCATCGCACTGTCCCTTCATCACACTGCCCCTTCATCGCCCTGTCCCTTAATCGCCCTGTCCCTTAATCGCACTGCCCCTTCATCGCACTGTCCCGTCATCGCACTGCCCCTTCATCGCCCTGTCCCTTAATCGCCCTGTCCCTTAATCGCACTGCCCCTTCATCGCACTGTCCCGTCATCGCACTGCGCCATCATCGCACTACCCCTTCATCACACTGTCCCTTCTTCGCACTGTCCCTTCATCACACTGCCCCTTCATCGCACTGCCCCTTCATCACACTGTCCCTTCATCGCACTCTCCCTTCATCGCCCTGTCCCTTCATCGCCCTGTCGCTTCATCGCCCTGTCCCTTCATCGCACTGCCCCTTCATCACACTGTCCCTTCATCGCACTGTCCCTTCATCACACTGTCCCTTCATCACACTGTCCCTTCATCGCACTGTCCCTTCATCGCACTGCCCCTTCGTCACACTGTCCCTTCATCGCACTCTCCCTTCTTCGCACTGCCCCTTCATCGCACTGTCCCTTCATCACACTGTCCCTTCATCACACTGTCCCTTCATCGCACTGCCCCTTCGTCACACTGTCCCTTCATCGCACTCTCCCTTCTTCGCACTGTCCCTTCATCGCACTGTCCCTTCATCACACTGTCCCTTCATCACACTGTCCCTTCATCGCACTGTCCCTTCATCACACTGCCCCTTCATCACACTGTCCCTTCATCACACTGTCCCATCATCACACTGCCCCTGCATCGCACTGCCCCTGCATCGCACTGCCCCTTCATCGCACTGCCCCTTCATCGCAATGTCCCTTCATCGCACTGTCCCTTCATCGCACTGTCCCTTCATCGCACTGCCCCTTCATCGCACTGTCCCTTCATCGCACTGTACCTTCATCGCACTGTCCCTTCATCACACTGTCCCTTCATCGCACTGCCCCTTCATCACACTGTCCCTTCATCACACTATCCCTTCATCGCACTGTCCCTTCATCGCACTGCCCCTTCATCGCACTGTCCCTTCATCACACTGCCCCTTCATCGCACTGTCCCTTCATCACACTGCCCCTTCATCGCACTGCCCCTTCATCACACTGTCCCTTCATCGAACTCTCCCTTCTTCGCACTGTCCCTTCATCTCACTGTCGCTTCATCGCCCTGTCCCTTCATCGCCCTGTCCCTTTATCGCCCTGTCCCTTCACCGCCCTGCCCTTAATCGCACTGCCCCTTCATTGCACTGCCCCTTCATCGCACTGTCCCGTCATCGCACTGCCCCTTCATCGCCCTGTCCCTTAATCGCCCTGTCCCTTAATTGCACTGCCCCTTCATCGCACTGTCCCGTCATCGAACTGCGCCTTCATCGCACTACCCCTTCATCATACTGTCCCTTCATCGCACTGTCCCTTCATCACACTGCCCCTTCATCGCCCTGTCCCTTAATCGCCATGTCCCATAATCGCACTGCCCCTTCATCGCCCTGTCCCGTCATCGCACTGCCCCTTCATCGCCCTGTCCCATAATCGCCCTGTCCCTTCATCGCCCTGTCTCATCATCGCACGGTCCCTTCATCACACTCTCCCTTCATCGCTCTGTCCCTTCATCGCACTGTCCCTTCATCGCACTGTCCCTTCATCGCCCTGTCCCTTCATCGCACTGCCCCTTCATCGCCCTGTCCCTTAATCGCCCTGTCCCTTCATCGCCCTGTCTCATCATCGCACGGTCCCTTCATCACACTCTCCCTTCCTCGCCCTGTCGCTTCATCGCCCTGTCGCTTCATCGCCCTGCCCCTTCATCGCACTGCCCCGTCATCGCACTGTCCCGTCATCGCACTGTCCCTTCATCACACTGCCCCTTCATCGCCCTGTCCCGTCATCGCACTGTCCCTTTATCACACTGCCCCTTTATCACACTGCCCCTTCACCGCACTGTCCCTTCATCGCACTGTCCCTTCATCGCACTGCCCCTTCATCGCACTGTCCCGTCATCGCACTGCCCCTTCATCACACTGTCCCTTCATCGCCCTGTCCCTTCATCTCACTGCCCCTTCATCGCCCTGTCCCTTCATCGCACTGTCCCTTCATCGCACTGCCCCTTCATCGCACTGCCCCTTCATCACACTGTCCCTTCATCGCCCTGTCCCTTCATCTCACTGCCCCTTCATCGCACTGTCCCTTCATCTCACTGCCCCTTCATCACACTGTCCCTTCATCGCACTGCCCCTTCATCGCACTGTCCCTTCATCGCACTGTCCCTTCATCGCACTGCCCCTTCATCGCACTGTCCCTTCATCGCACTGTCCCTTCATCGCCCTGTCCCTTCATCTCACTGCCCCTTCATCGCACTGTCCCTTCATCTCACTGTCCCTTCATCACACTGTCCCTTCATCGCACTGCCCCTTCATCGCACTGTCCCTTCATCGCACTGTCCCTTCATCGCACTGCCCCTTCATCGCACTGTCCCTTCATCGCACTGCCCCTTCATCACACTGTCCCTTCATCACACTGTCGCTTCATCGCCCTGTCCCTTCATCGCCCTGTCCCTTCATCGCCCTGTCCCTTCATCGCCCTGTCCCTTCATCGCACTGTCCCTTCATCGCATGCCCCTTCGTCACACTGTCCCTTCATCACACTGTCCCTTCATCGCCCTGTCCCTTCATCTCACTGCCCCTTCATCGCACTGTCCCGTCATCGCACTGCCCCTTCATCGCACTGCCCCTTCATCACACTGTCCCTTCATCGCACTCTCCCTTCTTTGCACTGTCCCGTCATCGCACTGCCCCTTCATCGCACTGTCCCATCATCGCACTGCCCCTTCATCACACTGTCCCTTAATCGCACTGCCCCCTCATCCCACTGTCCTTTCATCGCCCTGTCCCTTCATCGCTCTGTTTCTTCATCGCCCTGTCCCTTCATCGCACTGTCCCTTCATCGCCCTGTCCCTTCATCGCCCTGTCTCATCATCGCACGGTCCCTTCATCACACTCTCCCTTCATCGCACTGTCCCTTCATCGCTCTGTCCCTTCATCACACTGCCCCTTCATCACACTGTCCCTTCATCGCACTGCCCCTTCATCGCCCTGTCCCTTCATCACACTGTCCCTTCATCACACTGCCCCTTCATCGCACTGCCCCTTCATCACACTGTCCCTTCATCGCACTGCCCCTTCATCACACTGTCCCATCATCTCACTGCCCCTTCATCACACTGCCCCTTCATCACACTGTCCCTTCATCGCACTGTCTCATCATCGCACGGTCCCATCATCACACTGTCCCTTCATCGCCCTGTCTCATCATCGCACGGTCCCATCATCACACTGTCCCTTCATCGCCCTGTCTCATCATCGCACGGTCCCATCATTGCACTGTCCATTCATCGCACTTTCCCTTCATCACACTGCCCCTTCATCGCACTGCCCCTTCATCGCCCTGTCCCTTCATCACACTGTCCCATCATCACACTGTCCCTTCATCACACTGTCCCTTCATCGCACTGCCCCTTCATCACACTGTCCCTTCATCACACTGTCCCTTCATCGCACGGTCCCTTCATCGCACTGCCCCTTCATCGCACGGTCCCTTCATCACACTGCCCCTTCATCGCACTGTCACTTCATCACACTGTCCCTTCATCGCACTCTCCCTTCTTCGCACTGCCCCTTCATCTCACTGTCGCTTCATCGCACTCTCCCTTCTTCGCACTGCCCCTTCATCTCACTGTCGCTTCATCGCCCTGTCCCTTCATCGCACTGCCCCTTCATAGCACTGTCCCTTCATCACACTGCCCCTTCATCGCACTGCCCCTTCATCGCACTGTCCCGTCATCGCACTGCGCCATCATCGCACTACCCCTTCATCACACTGTCCCTTCTTCGCACTGTCCCTTCATCACACTGCCCCTTCATCGCACTGCCCCTTCATCACACTGTCCCTTCATCGCACTGTCCCTTCATCGCCCTGTCCCTTCATCGCCCTGTCGCTTCATCGCCCTGTCCCTTCATCGCACTGCCCCTTCATCACACTGTCCCTTCATCGCACTGTCCCTTCATCACACTGTCCCTTCATCACACTGTCCCTTCATCGCACTGTCCCTTCATCGCACTGCCCCTTCGTCACACTGTCCCTTCATCGCACTCTCCCTTCTTCGCACTGCCCCTTCATCGCACTGTCCCTTCATCACACTGTCCCTTCATCACACTGTCCCTTCATCGCACTGCCCCTTCGTCACACTGTCCCTTCATCGCACTCTCCCTTCTTCGCACTGTCCCTTCATCGCACTGTCCCTTCATCACACTGTCCCTTCATCACACTGTCCCTTCATCGCACTGTCCCTTCATCACACTGCCCCTTCATCACACTGTCCCTTCATCACACTGTCCCATCATCACACTGCCCCTGCATCGCACTGCCCCTGCATCGCACTGCCCCTTCATCGCACTTCCCCTTCATCGCAATGTCCCTTCATCGCACTGTCCCTTCATCGCACTGTCCCTTCATCGCACTGCCCCTTCATCGCACTGTCCCTTCATCGCACTGTACCTTCATCGCACTGTCCCTTCATCACACTGTCCCTTCATCGCACTGCCCCTTCATCACACTGTCCCTTCATCACACTATCCCTTCATCGCACTGTCCCTTCATCGCACTGCCCCTTCATCGCACTGTCCCTTCATCACACTGCCCCTTCATCGCACTGTCCCTTCATCACACTGCCCCTTCATCGCACTGCCCCTTCATCACACTGTCCCTTCATCGAACTCTCCCTTCTTCGCACTGTCCCTTCATCTCACTGTCGCTTCATCGCCCTGTCCCTTCATCGCCCTGTCCCTTTATCGCCCTGTCCCTTCACCGCCCTGCCCTTAATCGCACTGCCCCTTCATTGCACTGCCCCTTCATCGCACTGTCCCGTCATCGCACTGCCCCTTCATCGCCCTGTCCCTTAATCGCCCTGTCCCTTAATTGCACTGCCCCTTCATCGCACTGTCCCGTCATCGCACTGCGCCTTCATCGCACTACCCCTTCATCATACTGTCCCTTCATCGCACTGTCCCTTCATCACACTGCCCCTTCATCGCCCTGTCCCTTAATCGCCATGTCCCATAATCGCACTGCCCCTTCATCGCACTGTCCCGTCATCGCACTGCCCCTTCATCGCCCTGTCCCATAATCGCCCTGTCCCTTCATCGCCCTGTCTCATCATCGCACGGTCCCTTCATCACACTCTCCCTTCATCGCTCTGTCCCTTCATCGCACTGTCCCTTCATCGCACTGTCCCTTCATCGCCCTGTCCCTTCATCGCACTGCCCCTTCATCGCCCTGTCCCTTAATCGCCCTGTCCCTTCATCGCCCTGTCTCATCATCGCACGGTCCCTTCATCACACTCTCCCTTCCTCGCCCTGTCGCTTCATCGCCCTGTCGCTTCATCGCCCTGCCCCTTCATCGCACTGCCCCGTCATCGCACTGTCCCGTCATCGCACTGTCCCTTCATCACACTGCCCCTTCATCGCCCTGTCCCGTCATCGCACTGTCCCTTTATCACACTGCCCCTTTATCACACTGCCCCTTCACCGCACTGTCCCTTCATCGCACTGTCCCTTCATCGCACTGCCCCTTCATCGCACTGTCCCGTCATCGCACTGCCCCTTCATCACACTGTCCCTTCATCGCCCTGTCCCTTCATCTCACTGCCCCTTCATCGCCCTGTCCCTTCATCGCACTGTCCCTTCATCGCACTGCCCCTTCATCACACTGTCCCTTCATCGCCCTGTCCCTTCATCTCACTGCCCCTTCATCGCACTGTCCCTTCATCTCACTGTCCCTTCATCACACTGTCCCTTCATCGCACTGCCCCTTCATCGCACTGTCCCTTCATCGCACTGTCCCTTCATCGCACTGCCCCTTCATCGCACTGTCCCTTCATCGCACTGCCCCTTCATCACACTGTCCCTTCATCACACTGTCGCTTCATCGCCCTGTCCCTTCATCGCCCTGTCCCTTCATCGCCCTGTCCCTTCATCGCACTGTCCCTTCATCGCATGCCCCTTCGTCACACTGTCCCTTCATCACACTGTCCCTTCATCGCCCTGTCCCTTCATCTCACTGCCCCTTCATCGCACTGTCCCGTCATCGCACTGCCCCTTCATCGCACTGCCCCTTCATCACACTGTCCCTTCATCGCACTCTCCCTTCTTTGCACTGTCCCGTCATCGCACTGCCCCTTCATCGCACTGTCCCATCATCGCACTGCCCCTTCATCACACTGTCCCTTAATCGCACTGCCCCCTCATCCCACTGTCCTTTCATCGCCCTGTCCCTTCATCGCTCTGTCTCTTCATCGCCCTGTCCCTTCATCGCACTGTCCCTTCATCGCCCTGTCCCTTCATCGCCCTGTCTCATCATCGCACGGTCCCTTCATCACACTCTCCCTTCATCGCACTGTCCCTTCATCGCTCTGTCCCTTCATCACACTGCCCCTTCATCACACTGTCCGTTCATCATACTGTCCCATCATCGGACTGTCCCTTCATCGCACTGTCCTTCATCGCCCTGTCCCTTCATCACACTGTCCCTTCATCACACTGCCCCTTCATCGCACTGCCCCTTCATCACACTGTCCCTTCATCGCACTGCCCCTTCATCACACTGTCCATCATCTCACTGCCCCTTCATCACACTGCCCCTTCATCACACTGTCCCTTCATCGCACTGTCTCATCATCGCACGGTCCCATCATCACACTGTCCCTTCATCGCCCTGTCTCATCATCGCACGGTCCCATCATCACACTGTCCCTTCATCGCCCTGTCTCATCATCGCACGGTCCCATCATTGCACTGTCCATTCATCGCACTTTCCCTTCATCACACTGCCCCTTCATCACACTGCCCCTTCATCGCCCTGTCCCTTCATCACACTGTCCCATCATCACACTGTCCCTTCATCACACTGTCCCTTCATCGCACTGCCCCTTCATCACACTGTCCCTTCATCACACTGTCCCTTCATCGCACGGTCCCTTCATCGCACTGCCCCTTCATCGCACGGTCCCTTCATCACACTGCCCCTTCATCGCACTGTCACTTCATCACACTGTCCCTTCATCGCACTCTCCCTTCTTCGCACTGCCCCTTCATCTCACTGTCGCTTCATCGCACTCTCCCTTCTTCGCACTGCCCCTTCATCTCACTGTCGCTTCATCGCCCTGTCCCTTCATCGCACTGCCCCTTCATAGCACTGTCCCTTCATCACACTGCCCCTTCATCGCACTGCCCCTTCATCACACTGTCCCTTCATCGCACTCTCCCTTCTTTGCACTGCCCCTTCATCTCACTGTCGCTACATCGCCCTGGCCCTTCATCGCCCTGTCCCTTCATCGCCCTGTCCCTTCATCGCCCTGTCCCTTAATCGCCCTGTCCCTTAATCGCACTGCGCCTTCATCGCACTACCCCTTCATCACACTGTCCCTTCATCGCACTGTCCCTTCATCACACTGCCCCTTCATCGCCCTGTCCCTTAATCGCCCTGTCCCTTAATCGCACTGCCCCTTCATCGCACTGTCCCGTCATCGCACTGCCCCTTCATCGCCCTGTCCCTTAATCGCCCTGTCCCTTAATCGCACTGCCCCTTCATCGCACTGTCCCTTCATCACACTGTCCCTTCATCGCACTATCCCTTCATCACACTGCCCCTTCATCGCCCTGTCCCTTAATCGCCATGTCCCATAATCACACTGCCCCTTCATCGCACAGTCCCGTCATCGCACTGCCCCTTCATCGCCCTGTCCCTTAATCGCCCTGTCCCTTCATCGCCCTGTCTCATCATCGCACGGTCCCTTCATCACACTCTCCCTTCATCGCACTGTCCCTTCATCGCACTGTCCCTTCATCGCACTGTCCCTTCATCGCCCTGTCCCTTCATCGCCCTGTCGCTTCATCGCCCTGTCCCTTCATCGCACTGCCCCTTCATCACCCTGTCCCTTCATCGCCCTGTCGCTTCATCGCCCTGTCGCTTCATCGCCCTGCCCCTTCATCGCACTGCCCCTTCATCGCACTGTCCCATCATCGCACTGTCCCTTCATCGCACTGTCCCTTCATCACACTGCCCCTTCATCGCCCTGTCCCGTCATCGCACTGTCCCTTTATCACACTGCCCCTTCACCGCACTGTCCCTTCATCGCACTGTCCCTTCATCGCACTGCCCCTTCATCGCACTGTCCCGTCATCGCACTGCCCCTTCATCACACTGTCCCTTCATCGCCCTGTCCCTTCATCTCACTGCCCCTTCATCGCCCTGTCCCTTCATCGCACTGTCCCTTCATCGCACTGCCCCTTCATCACACTGTCCCTTCATCGCCCTGTCCCTTCATCTCACTGCCCCTTCATCGCACTGTCCCTTCATCTCACTGCCCCTTCATCGCCCTGTCCCTTCATCGCACTGCCCCTTCATCACACTGTCCCTTCATCGCACTGCCCCTTCATCGCACTGTCCCTTCATCGCACTGTCCCTTCATCGCACTGCCCCTTCATCGCACTGACCCTTCATCACACTGTCCCTTCATCGCACTGCCCCTTCGTCACACTGTCCCTTCATCGCACTCTCCCTTCTTCGCACTGTCCCTTCATCGCACTGTCCCTTCATCACACTGTCCCTTCATCACCCTGCCCCTTCATCACACTGTCCCTTCATCACACTGTCCCATCATCACACTGCCCCTGCATTGCACTGCCCCTGCATCGCACTGCCCCTGCATCGCACTGCCCCTTCATCGCACTGCCCCTTCATCGCAATGTCCCTTCATCGCACTGTCCCTTCATCGCACTGTCCCTTCATCGCACTGCCCCTTCATCGCACTGTCCCTTCATCGCACTGTACCTTCATCGCACTGTCCCTTCATCACGCTGCCCCTTCATCGCACTGCCCCTTCATCACACTGTCCCTTCATCACACTGTCCCTTCATCACACTGTCCCTTCATCGCACTGCCCCTTCATCGCACTGTCCCTTCATCACACTGCCCCTTCATCGCACTGTCCCTTCATCACACTGCCCCTTCATCGCACTGCCCCTTCATCACACTGTCCCTTCATCGCACTCTCCCTTCTTCGCACTGTCCCTTCATCTCACTGTCGCTTCATCGCCCTGTACCTTCATCGCCCTGTCCCTTTATCGCCCTGTCCCTTCACCGCCCTGTCCCTTAATCGCACTGCCCCTTCATTGCACTGCCCCTTCATCGCACTGTCCCGTCATCGCACTGCCCCTTCATCGCCCTGTCCCTTAATCGCCCTGTCCCTTAATTGCACTGCCCCTTCATCGCACTGTCCCGTCATCGCACTGCGCCTTCATCGCACTACCCCTTCATCACACTGTCCCTTCATCGCACTATCCCTTCATCACACTGCCCCTTCATCGCCCTGTCCCTTAATCGCCATGTCCCATAATCGCACTGCCCCTTCATCGCACTGTCCCGTCATCGCACTGCCCCTTCATCGCCCTGTCCCTTAATCGCCCTGTCCCTTCATCGCCCTGTCTCATCATCGCACGGTCCCTTCATCGCACTGTCCCTTCATCGCACTGTCCCTTCATCGCCCTGTCCCTTCATCGCCCTGTCCCTTCATCGCACTGTCCCTTCATCACCCTGTCCCTTCATCGCCCTGTCGCTTCATCGCCCTGTCGCTTCATCGCCCTGCCCCTTCATCGCACTGCCCCTTCATCGCACTGTCCCATCATCGCACTGTCCCTTCATCGCACTGTCCCTTCATCACACTGCCCCTTCATCGCCCTGTCCCGTCATCGCACTGTCCCGTTATCACACTGCCCCTTCACCGCACTGTCCCTTCATCGCACTGTCCCTTCATCGCACTGCCCCTTCATCGCACTGTCCCGTCATCGCACTGCCCCTTCATCACACTGTCCCTTCATCGCCCTGTCCCTTCATCTCACTGCCCCTTCATCACCCTGTCCCTTCATCGCACTGTCCCTTCATCGCACTGCCCCTTCATCACACTGTCCCTTCATCGCCCTGTCCCTTCATCTCACTGCCCCTTCATCGCACTGTCCCTTCATCTCACTGCCCCTTCATCGCACTGTCCCGTCATCGCACTGTCCCTTCATCGCACTGTCCCTTCATCGCACTGCCCCTTCATCGCACTGTCCCTTCATCGCACTGCCCCTTCATCGCACTGCCCCTTCATCTCACTGTCGCTACATCGCCCTGGCCCTTCATCGCCCTGTCCCTTCATCGCCCTGTCCCTTCATCGCCCTGTCCCTTAATCGCCCTGTCCCTTAATCGCACTGCGCCTTCATCGCACTACCCCTTCATCACACTGTCCCTTCATCGCACTGTCCCTTCATCACACTGCCCCTTCATCGCCCTGTCCCTTAATCGCCCTGTCCCTTAATCGCACTGCCCCTTCATCGCACTGTCCCGTCATCGCACTGCCCCTTCATCGCCCTGTCCCTTAATCGCCCTGTCCCTTAATCGCACTGCCCCTTCATCGCACTGTCCCGTCATCGCACTGCGCCTTCATCGCACTACCCCTTCATCACACTGTCCCTTCTTCGCACTGTCCCTTCATCACACTGCCCCTTCATCGCACTGCCCCTTCATCACACTGTCCCTTCATCGCACTGTCCCTTCATCGCCCTGTCCCTTCATCGCACTGGCCCTTCATCACACTGTCCCTTCATCGCACTGTCCCTTCATCGCACTGTCCCTTCATCACACTGTCCCTTCATCACACTGTCCCTTCATCGCACTGCCCCTTCATCACACTGTCCCTTCATCACACTGTCCCTTCATCACACTGTCCCTTCATCGCACTGCCCCTTCGTCACACTGTCCCTTCATCGCACTCTCCCTTCTTCGCACTGTCCCTTCATCGCACTGTCCCTTCATCACACTGTCCCTTCATCACCCTGCCCCTTCATCACACTGTCCCTTCATCACACTGTCCCATCATCACACTGCCCCTGCATTGCACTGCCCCTGCATCGCACTGCCCCTGCATCGCACTGCCCCTTCATCGCACTGCCCCTTCATCGCAATGTCCCTTCATCGCACTGTCCCTTCATCGCACTGTCCCTTCATCGCACTGCCCCTTCATCGCACTGTCCCTTCATCGCACTGTACCTTCATCGCACTGTTCCTTCATCACACTGCCCCTTCATCGCACTGCCCCTTCATCACACTGTCCCTTCATCACACTGTCCCTTCATCACACTGTCCCTTCATCGCACTGCCCCTTCATCGCACTGTCCCTTCATCACACTGCCCCTTCATCGCACTGTCCCTTCATCACACTGCCCCTTCATCGCACTGCCCCTTCATCACACTGTCCCTTCATCGCACTCTCCCTTCTTCGCACTGTCCCTTCATCTCACTGTCGCTTCATCGCCCTGTCCCTTCATCGCCCTGTCCCTTTATCGCCCTGTCCCTTCACCGCCCTGTCCCTTAATCGCACTGCCCCTTCATTGCACTGCCCCTTCATCGCACTGTCCCGTCATCGCACTGCCCCTTCATCGCCCTGTCCCTTAATCGCCCTGTCCCTTAATTGCACTGCCCCTTCATCGCACTGTCCCGTCATCGCACTGCGCCTTCATCGCACTACCCCTTCATCACACTGTCCCTTCATCGCACTATCCCTTCATCACACTGCCCCTTCATCGCCCTGTCCCTTAATCGCCATGTCCCATAATCGCACTGCCCCTTCATCGCACTGTCCCGTCATCGCACTGCCCCTTCATCGCCCTGTCCCTTAATCGCCCTGTCCTTTCATCGCCCTGTCTCATCATCGCACGGTCCCTTCATCACACTCTCCCTTCATCGCACTGTCCCTTCATCGCACTGTCCCTTCATCGCCCTGTCCCTTCATCGCCCTGTCGCTTCATCGCCCTGTCCCTTCATCGCACTGCCCCTTCATCACCCTGTCCCTTCATCGCCCTGTCGCTTCATCGCCCTGTCGCTTCATCGCCCTGCCCCTTCATCGCACTGCCCCTTCATCGCACTGTCCCATCATCGCACTGTCCCTTCATCGCACTGTCCCTTCATCACACTGCCCCTTCATCGCCCTGTCCCGTCATCGCACTGTCCCTTTATCACACTGCCCCTTCACCGCACTGTCCCTTCATCGCACTGTCCCTTCATCGCACTGCCCCTTCATCGCACTGTCCCGTCATCGCACTGCCCCTTCATCACACTGTCCCTTCATCGCCCTGTCCCTTCATCTCACTGCCCCTTCATCGCCCTGTCACTTCATCGCACTGTCCCTTCATCGCACTGCCCCTTCATCACACTGTCCCTTCATCGCCCTGTCCCTTCATCGCACTGTCCCTTCATCGCACTGCCCCTTCATCACACTGTCCCTTCATCGCCCTGTCCCTTCATCTCACTGCCCCTTCATCGCACTGTCCCTTCATCTCACTGCCCCTTCATCGCACTGTCCCGTCATCGCACTGTCCCTTCATCGCACTGCCCCTTCATCACACTGTCCCTTCATCGCCCTGTCCCTTCATCTCACTGCCCCTTCATCGCCCTGTCCCTTCATCTCACTGCCCCTTCATCGCCCTGTCACTTCATCGCACTGTCCCTTCATCGCACTGCCCCTTCATCACACTGTCCCTTCATTGCCCTGTCCCTTCATCGCACTGTCCCTTCATCGCACTGCCCCTTCATCACACTGTCCCTTCATCGCCCTGTCCCTTCATCTCACTGCCCCTTCATCGCACTGTCCCTTCATCTCACTGCCCCTTCATCGCACTGTCCCTTCATCACACTGTCCCTTCATCGCCCTGTCCCTTCATCTCACTGCCCCTTCATCGCACTGTCCCTTCATCTCACTGCCCCTTCATCGCACTGTCCCGTCATCGCACTGCCCCTTCATCACACTGTCCCTTCATCGCCCTATCCCTTCATCTCACTGCCCCTTCATCGCACTGTCCCTTCATCTCACTGCCCCTTCATCGCCCTGTCCCTTCATCGCACTGCCCCTTCATCACACTGTCCCTTCATCGCACTGCCCCTTCATCGCACTGTCCCTTCATCGCACTGTCCCTTCATCGCACTGCCCCTTCATCGCACTGCCCCTTCATCTCACTGTCGCTACATCGCCCTGGCCCTTCATCGCCCTGTCCCTTCATCGCCCTGTCCCTTCATCGCCCTGTCCCTTAATCGCCCTGTCCCTTAATCGCACTGCGCCTTCATCGCACTACCCCTTCATCACACTGTCCCTTCATCGCACTGTCCCTTCATCACACTGCCCCTTCATCGCCCTGTCCCTTAATCGCCCTGTCCCTTAATCGCACTGCCCCTTCATCGCACTGTCCCGTCATCGCACTGCCCCTTCATCACCCTGTCCCTTAATCGCCCTGTCCCTTAATCGCACTGCCCCTTCATCGCACTGTCCCGTCATCGCACTGCGCCTTCATCGCACTACCCCTTCATCACACTGTCCCTTCTTCGCACTGTCCCTTCATCACACTGCCCCTTCATCGCACTGCCCCTTCATCACACTGTCCCTTCATCGCACTGTCCCTTCATCGCCCTGTCCCTTCATCGCACTGCCCCTTCATCGCACTGCCCCTTCATCGCACTGTCCCTTCATCGCCCTGTCGCTTCATCGCCCTGTCCCTTCATCGCACTGCCCCTTCATAACCCTGTCCCTTCATCGCCCTGTCGCTTCATCGCCCTGTCGCTTCATCGCCCTGCCCTTTCATCACACTGCCCCTTCATCGCACTGTCCCATCATCGCACTGTCCCTTCATCGCACTGTCCCTTCATCACACTGCCCCTTCATCGCCCTGTCCCGTCATCGCACTGTCCCTTTATCACACTGCCCCTTCACCGCACTGTCCCTTCATCGCACTGTCCCTTCATCGCACTGCCCCTTCATCGCACTGTCCCGTCATCGCACTGCCCCTTCATCACACTGTCCCTTCATCGCCCTGTCCCTTCATCTCACTGCCCCTTCATCGCCCTGTCCCTTCATCGCACTGTCCCTTCATCGCACTGCCCCTTCATCACACTGTCCCTTCATCGCCCTGTCCCTTCATCTCACTGCCCCTTCATCGCACTGTCCCTTCATCTCACTGCCCCTTCATCGCACTGTCCCGTCATCGCACTGTCCCTTCATCGCACTGTCCCTTCATCGCACTGCCCCTTCATCGCACTGTCCCTTCATCGCACTGCCCCTTCATCGCACTGCCCCTTCATCGCACTGTCCCTTCATCGCACTGCCCCTTCATCACACTGTCCCTTCATCACACTGTCGCTTCATCGCCCTGTCCCTTCATCGCCCTGTCCCTTCATCGCCCTGTCCCTTCATCGCACTGTCCATTCATAGCACTGCCCCTTCGTCACACTGTCCCTTCATCACACTGTCCCTTCATCGCCCTGTCCCTTCATCTCACTGCCCCTTCATCGCACTGTCCCGTCATCGCACTGCCCCTTCATCACACTGCCCCTTCATCACACTGTCCCTTCATCGCACTCTCCCTTCTTTGCACTGTCCCGTCATCGCACTGCCCCTTCATCGCACTGTCCCATCATCACACTGCCCCTTCATCACACTGTCCCTTAATCGCACTGCCCCCTCATCCCACTGTCCCTTCATCGCCCTGTCCCTTCATCGCTCTGTCTCTTCATCGCCCTGTCCCTTCATCGCACTGTCCTTTCATCGCCCTGTCCCTTCATTGCCCTGTCTCATCATCGCACGGTCCCTTCATCACACTCTCCCTTCATCGCACTGTCCCTTCATCGCTCTGTCCCTTCATCACACTGCCCCTTCATCACACTGTCCGTTCATCATACTGTCCCATCATCGGACTGTCCCTTCATCGCACTGTCCTTCATCGCCCTGTCCCTCCATCACACTGTCCCTTCATCACACTGCCCCTTCATCGCACTGCCCCTTCATCACACTGTCCCTTCATCGCACTGCCCCTTCATCACACTGTCCCATCATCTCACTGCCCCTTCATCACACTGCCCCTTCATCACACTGTCCCTTCATCGCACTGTCTCATCATCGCACGGTCCCATCATCACACTGTCCCTTCATCGCCCTGTCTCATCATCGCACGGTCCCATCATTGCACTGTCCATTCATCGCACTTTCCCTTCATCACACTGCCCCTTCATCGCACTGTCCCTTCATCGCACTGTCCCTTCATCACACTGTCCCTTCATCACACTGTCCGTTCATCACACTGTCCCTTCATCGCACTGCCCCTTCATCGCACTGCCCCTTCATCACACTGTCCCTTCATCACACTGTCCCTTCATCGCACTGCCCCTTCATCGCACTGTCCCTTCATCACACTGTCCCTTCATCACACTGTCCCTTCATCGCACTGTCCCTTCATCGCACTGCCCCTTCATCGCACTGCCCCTTCATCGCACTGTCCCTTCATCACACTGCCCCTTCATCACACTGTCCCTTCATCACACTGTCCCTTCATCACACTGTCCCTTCATCGCACTGCCCCTTCATCGCACTGTCACTTCATCACACTGCCCCTTCATCGCCCTGTCCCGTCATCGCACTGTCCCTTCATCGCACTCTCCCTTCTTCGCACTGCACCTTCATCGCACTGTCCCTTCATCGCACTGCCCCTTCATCGCACTGTCCCGTCATCGCACTGTCCCTGCATCGCACTGTCCCTTCATCGCACTGTCCCTTCATCACACTGCCCCTTCATCGCCCTGCCCCTTCATCACACTGTCCCTTCATCGCACTGCCCCTTCATCGCACTGTCCCTTCATCGCACTGCCCCTTCATCACACTGTCCCTTCATCACACTGTCGCTTCATCGCCCTGTCCCTTCATCGCCCTGTCCCTTCATCGCCCTGTCCCTTCATCTCACTGCCGCTTCATCGCCCTGTCCCTTCATCGCACTGTCCCTTCATCGCACTGTCCCTTCATCGCACTGCCCCTTCGTCACACTGTCCCTTCATCACACAGTCCCTTCATCGACCTGTCCCTTCATCTCACTGCCCCTTCATCGCACTGTCCCGTCATCGCACTGCCCCTTCAACGCACTGTCCCTTCATCGCCCTGTCGCTTCATCGCCCTGTCCCTTCATCGCCCTGTCCCTTCATCACACTGTCCCTTCATCACACTGTCGCTTCATCGCCCTGTCCCTTCATCGCCCTGTCCCTTCATCGCCCTGTCCCTTCATCTCACTGCCCCTTCATCGCCCTGTCCCTTCATCGCACTGTCCCTTCATCGCACTGTCCCTTCATCGCACTGCCCCTTCGTCACACTGTCCCTTCATCACACAGTCCCTTCATCGCCCTGACCCTTCATCTCACTACCCCTTCATCGCACTGTCCCGTCATCGCACTGCCCCTTCATCGCAATGCCCCTTCATCACACTGTCCCTTCATCGCACTCTCCCTTCTTTGCACTGTCCCGTCATCGCACTGCCCCTTCATCGCACTGTCCCGTCATCGCACTGCCCCTTCATCACACTGTCCCGTCATCGCACTGCCCCTTCATCGCACTGCCCCTTCATCACACTGTCCCTTCATCGCACTCTCCCTTCTTTGCACTGTCCCGTCATCGCACTGCCCCTTCTTCGCACTGTCCGGTCATCGCACTGCCCCTTCATCGCACTGCCCCTTCATCGCCCTGTCCCTTCATCACACTGTCCCTTCATCACACTGCCCCTTCATCGCACTGCCCCTTCATCACACTATCCCTTCATCGCACTGCCCCTTCATCACACTGTTCCATCATCTCACTGCACCTTCATCGCACTTCCCCTTCATCGCACTGTCCCTTCATCGCACTGTCCCTTCATCGCACTGCCCCTTCGTCACACTGTCCCTTCATCACACTGTCCCTTCATTGCCCTGTCCCTTCATCTCACTGCCCCTTCATCGCACTGTCCCGTCATCGCACTGCCCCTTCATCGCACTGCCCCTTCATCACACTGTCCCTTCATCGCACTCTCCCTTCTTTGCACTGTCCCGTCATCGCACTGCCCCTTCATCGCACTGTCCCGTCATCGCACTGCCCCTTCATCGCACTCTCCCTTCGTCGCACTGTCCCGCCATCGCACTGCCCCCTCATCGCACTGTCCCTTCATCGCACTCTCCCTTCTTTGCACTGTCCCGTCATCGCACTGCCCCTTCATCGCACTGTCCCGTCATCGCACTGCCCCTTCATCACACTGTCCCTTAATCGCACTGCCCCCTCATCCCACTGTCCCTTCATCGCCCTGTCCCTTCATCGCCCTGTCCCTTCATCGCACTGTCCCTTCATCGCCCTGTCCCTTCATCGCCCTGTCCCTTCATCGCTCTGTCTCTTCATCGCCCTGTCCCTTCATCGCACTGTCCCTTCATCGCCCTGTCCCTTCATCGCACTGCCCCTTCATCACACTGCCCCTGCATCGCACTCTCCCTTCATCGCACTGTACCATCATCACACTGCCCCTTCATCACACTCTCCCTTCATCGCGCTGTCCCGTCATCGCACTGCCCCTTCATCGCACTGTCCCTTCATCGCACTGTTCCTTCATCACCCTGTCCCGTCATCGCACTGTCCCTTCATCACACTGTCCCTTCATCACACTGTCCCCTCATCGCACTGCCCCTTCATCACCCTGCCCCTTCATCGCACTGTCCCTTCATCGCACTGTCCCCTCATCACCCTGCCCCTTCATCGCACTGTCCCTTCATCACACTGTCCCTTCATCACACTGTCCCGTCATCGCACTGTCCCTTCATCACACTGTCCCTTCATCACACTGTCCCTTCATCGCACTGTCCCTTCATCACCCTGTCCCTTCATCACACTGTCCCATCATCGCACTGTCCCTTCATCGCACTGTCCCTTCATAACACTGTCCCATCATCGCACTGCCCCTTCATCACACTGTCCCTTCATCACACTGTCCCTTCATCACACTGCCCCTGCATCGCACTCTCCCTTCATCGCACTGCCCCCTCATCGCACTGCCCCTTCATCACACTGCCCCTGCATCGCACTCTCCCTTCATCGCACTGCCCCTTCATCACACTGTCTCATCATCGCACTGCCCTTTCATCGCACTGCCCCTTCATCGCACTGTCCCTTCAACGCACTGCCCCTTCATCGCACTGTCCCGTCATCGCACTTTCCCTTCATCCCACTGTACCTTCATCACACTGCCCCCCATCACACTGCCCCTTCATCACACTGCCTCTTCATCACACTGCCCCTTCATCACACTGCCCCTTCATCACACTGTCCCTTCATCGCAATGTCCCTTCACCCCACTGTCCCTTCATCACACTGTCCCTTCATCGCACTGTCCCATTATGGCACTGTCCCATCATCGCACTGTCCCTTCATCGCACTGTCCCTTCATCGCACTGCCCCTTTATCGCACTGTCCCGTCATCGCACTGCCGCTTCATCACACTGCCCCTTCATCACACTGTCCCTTCATCGCACTGTCCCTTCATCGCACTGTCCCATCATCGAACCTGTCCCTTCATCGCACTGCCCCTTCATCGCACTGTCCCTTCATCGCACTGCCCCTTCATTACACTGCCCCTTCATCACACTGTCCCTTCATCGCACTGACCCATCATCGCACTGTCTCATCATCGCACTGTCCCTTCATCGCACTGCCCCTTCATCACACTGTCCCTTCATCGCACTCTCCCTTCATCGCACTGTCCCATCATCGCACTGACTCATCATCGCACTGTCCCTTCATCGCAATGTCCCTTCATCGCACTCTCCCTTCATCGCACTGTCTCATTATCGCACTGTCCCTTCATCGCAATGTCCCTTCACTGCACTGTCCCTTCATCGCAGTGCCCCTTCATCGCACTGTCCCTTCATCGCCCTGTCCCTTCATCACACTGCCCCTTCATCGCACTGTCCCTTCATCACACTGCCCCTTCATCACACTGCCCCTTCATCACACTGTCCCTTCATCGCAGTGCCCCTTCATCGCACTGTCCCTTCATCACACTGCCCCTTCATCACACTGTCCCTTCATGACCTGTCCCTTCATTACACTGCCCCTTCATCTGACTGCCCCTTCATCACACTGCCCCTACATCGCACTGTCCCGTCATCGCACTGTCCCTTCATCGCACTGTCCTTTCATCGCACTGTCCCTTCATCACACTGCCCCTTCATCGCACTGCCCCTTCATCACACTGCCCCTCCATCACACTGTCCCTTCATCACACTGTCCCTTCATCACACTGCCCCTTCATCACACTGTCCCTTCATCGCACTGTCCCATCATCGCACTGCCCCTTCATCACACTGTCCCGTCATCGCACTGTCCCTTTATCGCACTGTCCCTTCATCACACTGTCCCTTTATCGCACTGCCCCATCATCGCACTGTCCATTTATCGCACTCTCCCTTCATCGCACTGTCCCTTCATCGCACTGTCCCTTCATCACACTGTCCCTTCATCGCACTGTCCCTTCATCACACTGCCCCTTCATCACACTGCACCTTCATCCCACTGTCCCTTCATCACACTGCCCCTTCATCACACTGCCCCTTCATCACCCAGTCCCTTCATCACACTGCCCCTTCATCACACTGCCCCTTCATCCCACTGTCCCATCATCGCACTGCCCCTTCATCGCACTGCCCCTTCATCACACTGCCCCTTCATCACCCTGTCTCATCATCGCACTGCCCCTTCATCGCACTGCCCCATCATCGCATTGTCCCTTCATCACACTGTCCCTCCATCGCACTGTCCCGTCATCGCACTGCCCCTTCATCGTACTGCGCCTTCATCATCGCACGGTCCCATCATCGCACTGTCCCTTCATCGCACTCTCCCTTCATCGCACTGTCCCTTCATCACACTGTCCCATCATCGGACTGTCCCGTCATCGCACTGTCCCTTCATCACACTGCCCCTTCATCACACTGCCCCTTCATCACCCAGTCCCTTCATCACACTGCCCCTTCATCGCCCTGTGCCTTCATCACACTGTCCCATCATTGGACTGTCCCTTCATCGCACTGTCCCTTCATCGCCCTGACCCTTCATCACACTGTCACTTCATCGCCCTGTCCCTTCATCGCCCTGTCCCTTCATCGCACTGCCCCTTCATCGCACTGTCCCTTCATCGCACTCTCCCTTCATCGCACTGCCCCTTCATCGCCCTGTGCCTTCATCACACTGTCCCATCATTGGACTGTCCCTTCATCGCACTGTCCCTTCATCGCCCTGACCCTTCATCGCACTGTCCCTTCATCGCCCTGTCTCTTCATCGCACTGCCCCTTCATCGCACTGTCCCTTCATCGCACTCTCCCTTCATCGCACTGTCCCTTCATCGCACTGTCCCTCCATCACACTGTCCCATCATCGGACTGTCCCGTCATCGCACTGTCCCTTCATCACACTGCCCCTTCATCGCCCTGTCCCTTCATCACACTGCCCCTTCATCACACTGCCCCTTCATCACCCTGTCCATTCATCACACTGCCCCTTCATCGCCCTGTGCCTTCATCACACTGTCCCATCATCGGACTGTCCCTTCATCGCACTGTCCCTTCATCGCCCTGACCCTTCATCGCACTGTCCCTTCATCGCACTGCCCCTTCATCGCACTGCCCCTTCATCGCACTCTCCCTTCGTCGCACTGTCCCGCCATCGCACTGCCCCCTCATCGCACTGTCCCTTCAGCGCACTCTCCCTTCTTCGCACTGCCCTTTCATCGCACTGCCCCTTCATCGCACTGTCCCGTCATCGCACTGTCCCTTAATCACACTGTCCCTTCATCACACTGTCCCTTCATCGCACTGTCCCTTCATCGCACTCTCCCTTCATCGCACTGCCCCTTCATCGCCCTGTGCCTTCATCACACTGTCCCATCATTGGACTGTCCCTTCATCGCACTGTCCCTTCATCGCCCTGACCCTTCATCGCACTGTCCCTTCATCGCCCTGTCCCTTCATCGCACTGCCCCTTCATCGCACTGTCCCTTCATCGCACTCTCCCTTCATCGCACTGTCCCTTCATCGCACTGTCCCTCCATCACACTGTCCCATCATCGGACTGTCCCGTCATCGCACTGTCCCTTCATCACACTGCCCCTTCATCGCCCTGTCCCTTCATCACACTGCCCCTTCATCACAGTGCCCCTTCATCACCCTGTCCATTCATCACACTGCCCCTTCATCGCCCTGTGCCTTCATCACACTGTCCCATCATCGGACTGTCCCTTCATCGCACTGTCCCTTCATCGCACTGCCCCTTCATCACACTGTCCCTTCATCGCACAGTCCCTTCATCGCACTGCCCCTTCATCGCACTGTCCCTTCATCGCACTGCCCCTTCATCACACTGTCCCTTCATCGCACAGTCCCTTCATCGCACTGCCCCTTCATCGCACTGTCCCTTCATCGCACAGTCCCTTCATCACACTGCCCCTTCATCGCACTGCCCCCCATCGCACTGTCCCTTCATCACACTGCCCCTTCATCGCACTGTCCCTTCATCGCACTGCCCCCCATCGCACTGTCCCTTCATCACACTGTCCCTTCATCGCACTGCCCCCCATCACACTGTCCCTTCATCACACTGTCCCTTCATTGCCCTGACCCTTCATCGCACTGTCCCTTCATCGCCCTGTCCCTTCATCGCACTGCCCCTTCATCGCACTGCCCCTTCATCGCACTCTCCCTTCATCGCACTGTCCCGCCATTGCACTGACCCCTCATCGCACTGTCCCTTCAGCGCACTCTCCCTTCTTCGCACTGCCCCTTCATCGCACTGTCCCGCCATCGCACTGCCCCCTCATCGCACTGTCCCTTCATCGCCCTGACCCTTCATCGCCCTGTGCCTTCATCACACTGTCCCATCATCGGACTGTCCCTTCATCGCACTGTCCCTTCATCACACTGCCCCTTCATCGCCCTGTGCCTTCATCACACTGTCCCATCATCGGACTGTCCCTTCATCGCACTGTCCCTTCATCGCCCTGACCCTTCATCGCACAGTCCCTTCATCGCCCTGTCCCTTCATCGCACTGCCCCTTCATCGCACTGCCCCTTCATCGCACTCTCCCTTCGTCGCACTGTCCCGCCATTGCACTGACCCCTCATCGCACTGTCCCTTCAGCGCACTCTCCCTTCTTCGCACTGCCCCTTCATCGCACTGTCCCGTCATCGCACTGTCCCTTAATCACACTGTCCCTTCATCACACTGTCCCTTCATCACACTGTCCCTTCATCGCACTGTCCCTTCATCACACTGTCCCTTCATCGCACAGTCCCTTCATCGCACTGCCCCTCCATCGCACTGCCCCTTCATCGCACTGTCCCGTCATCGCACTGTCCCTTATTCACACTGTCCCTTCATCACAATGTCCCGTCATCGCACTGTCCCTTCATCGCACTGTCCCTTCATCGCACTGCCCCGCCATCGCACTGCCCCTTCATCGCACTGTCCCGTCATCGCACTGTCCCTTAATCACACTGTCCCTTCATCACACTGTCCCGTCATCGCACTGCCCCTTCATCGCACTGTCCCTTCATCGCACTGCCCCTTCATCGCACTGTCCCTTCATCGCACTGCGCCCCATCGCACTGTCCCTACATCACACTGTCCCTTCATCGCACTGTCTCATCATCGCACGGTCCCATCATCACACTGTCCCTTCATCGCCCTGTCTCATCATCGCACGGTCCCATCATTGCACTGTCCATTCATCGCACTTTCCCTTCATCGCACTGTCCCTTCATCGCACTGTCCCTTCATCGCACTGCCCCTTCATCGCAATGTCCCTTCATCGCACTGTCCCTTCATCACACTGCCCCTTCATCGCACTGTCCCTTCATCGCACTGTCCCTTCATCGCACTGTCCCTTCATCGCACTGTCCCGTCATCGCACTGTCCCATCATCGCATTGTCCCTTCATTGCCCTGCCCCTTCATCACACTGTCCCTTCATCGCACTCTCCCTTCATCGCACTGTCCCTTCATCGCACTGTCCCTTCATCACACTGCCCCTTCATCACACTGCCCGTTCATCACACTGTCCCATCATCGCACTGCCCCTTCATCACACTGTCCCGTCATCGCACTGTCCCTTTATCGCACTGTCCCTTCATCACACTGTCCCTTTATCGCACTGCCCCATCATCGCACTGTCCCTTCATCGCACTGTCCCTTCATCGCACTGTCCCTTCTTCACACTGCCCCTTCATCACACTGCACCTTCATCACACTGTCCCATCATCGCACTGCCCCTTCATCACACTGTCCCGTCATCGCACTGTCCCTTTATCGCACTGTCCCTTCATCACACTGTCCCTTTATCGCACTGCCCCTTCATCACACTGCCCCTTCATCACACTGTCCCATCATCGCACTGCCCCTTCATCGCCCTGCCCCTTCATCGCACTGTCCCTTCATCACACTGTCCCTTCATCGCACTGCCCCTTCATCGCCCTGTCCCTTCATCACACTGTCCCTTCATCGCCCTGCCCCTTCATCGCACTGTCCCTTCATCACACTGTCCCTTTATCGCACTGCCCCTTCATCACACTGCCCCTTCATCACACTGTCCCATCATCGCACTGCCCCTTCATCGCCCTGCCCCTTCATCACAATGTCCCGTCATCGCACTGTCCCTTCATCGCACTGTCCCTTCATCGCACTGCCCCGCCATCGCACTGCCCCTTCATCGCACTGTCCCGTCATCGCACTGTCCCTTAATCACACTGTCCCTTCATCACACTGTCCCGTCATCGCACTGCCCCTTCATCGCACTGTCCCTTCATCGCACTGCCCCTTCATCGCACTGTCCCTTCATCGCACTGCGCCCCATCGCACTGTCCCTACATCACACTGTCCCTTCATCGCACTGTCTCATCATCGCACGGTCCCATCATCACACTGTCCCTTCATCGCCCTGTCTCATCATCACACGGTCCCATCATTGCACTGTCCATTCATCGCACTTTCCCTTCATCGCACTGTCCCTTCATTGCACTGTCCCTTCATCGCACTGCCCCTTCATCGCAATGTCCCTTCATCGCACTGTCCCTTCATCACACTGCCCCTTCATCGCACTGTCCCTTCATCGCACTGTCCCTTCATCGCACTGTCCCTTCATCGCACTGTCCCGTCATCGCACTGTCCCATCATCGCATTGTCCCTTCATTGCCCTGCCCCTTCATCACACTGTCCCTTCATCGCACTCTCCCTTCATCGCACTGTCCCTTCATCGCACTGTCCCTTCATCACACTGCCCCTTCATCACACTGCCCGTTCATCACACTGTCCCATCATCGCACTGCCCCTTCATCACACTGTCCCGTCATCGCACTGTCCCTTTATCGCACTGTCCCTTCATCACACTGTCCCTTTATCGCACTGCCCCATCATCGCACTGTCCCTTCATCGCACTGTCCCTTCATCGCACTGTCCCTTCTTCACACTGCCCCTTCATCACACTGCACCTTCATCACACTGTCCCATCATCGCACTGCCCCTTCATCACACTGTCCCGTCATCGCACTGTCCCTTTATCGCACTGTCCCTTCATCACACTGTCCCTTTATCGCACTGCCCCTTCATCACACTGCCCCTTCATCACACTGTCCCATCATCGCACTGCCCCTTCATCGCCCTGCCCCTTCATCGCACTGTCCCTTCATCACACTGTCCCTTCATCGCACTGCCCCTTCATCGCCCTGTCCCTTCATCACACTGTCCCTTCATCGCCCTGCCCCTTCATCGCACTGTCCCTTCATCACACTGTCCCTTTATCGCACTGCCCCTTCATCACACTGCCCCTTCATCACACTGTCCCATCATCGCACTGCCCCTTCATCGCCCTGCCCCTTCATCACACTGCCCCTTCATCACACTGTCCCTTCATCGCACTGCCACTTCATCGCCCTGCCCCTTCATCGCCCTGCCCCTTCATCGCACTGTCCCTTCATCGCACTGTCCCTTCATCACACTATCACTTCATCGCAGTGCCCCTTCATCGCACTGTCCCTTCATCACACTGTCCCATCATCGCACTGTCCCTTCATCGCACTGTCCCTTCATCACACTGTCCCATCATCGCACTGTCCCTTCATCACACTGTCCATTATCATCACACTGTCCCTTCATCGCACTGCCGCTTCATCACACTGCCCCTTCATCACACTGCCCCTTCATCGCCCTGCCCCTTCATCCCACTGCCCCTTCATCACACTGCCCCTTCATCCCACTGTCCCATCATCGCACTGCCCCTTCATCGCCCTGTCTCATCATCGCACGGTCCCATCATTGCACTGTCCCATCATCGCATGGTCCCTTCATTGTACTGTCCTTTCATCGCACTATCCCGTCATCCTACTGCCCCTTCATCGCACTGCCCCTTCATCGCACTGCCCCATCATCGCACTGTCCCTTCATCACACTGTCCCTCCATCGCACTGTCCCGTCATCGCACTGCCCCTTCATCGTACTGCGCCTTCATCATCGCACGGTCCCATCATCTCACGGTCCCATCATCGCACTGTCCCTTCATCGCACTCTCCCTTCATCGCACTGTCCCTTCATCACACTGTCACATCATCGGACTGACCCGTCATCGCACTGTCCCTTCATCACACTGCCCCTTCATCGCCCTGTCCCTTCATCACACTGCCCCTTCATCACCCAGTCCCTTCATCACACTGCCCCTTCATCGCCCTGTGCCTTCATTACACTGTCCCATCATCGGACTGTCCCTTCATCGCACTGTCCCTTCATCGCCCTGACCCTTCATCGCACTGTCCCTTCATCGCCCTGTCCCTTCATCGCACTGCCCCTTCATCGCACTGCCCCTTCAACGCACTGTCCCGCCATCGCACTGCCCCCTCATCGCACTGTCCCTTCAGCGCACTCTCCCTTCTTCACACTGCCCCTTCATCGCACTGCCCCTTCATCGCACTGTCCCGTCATCGCACTGTCCGTTAATCACACTGTCCCTTCATCACACTGTCCCTTCATCGCACTGTCCCTTCATCGCACTGTCCCTTCATCACACTGTCCCTTCATCGCACAGTCCCTTCATCGCACTGTCCCTTCATCACACTGTCCTTTCATTGCACTGTCCCTTCATCGCACTGTCCCTTCATCACACTGTCCCTTCATCGCACTGCCCCTTCATCGCACTGTCCCTTCATCGCACTGCCCCTTCATCACACTGTCCCTTCATCGCACAGTCCCTTCATCACACTGTCCCTTCATCGCATTGCCCCCCATCGCACTGTCCCTTCATCACACTGTCCCTTCATCGCCCTGACCCTTCATCGCACTGTCCCTTCATCGCCCTGTCCCTTCATCGCACTGCCCCTTCATCACACTGCCCCTTCATTGCACTCTCCCTTCGTCGCACTGTCCCGCCATCGCACTGCCCCCTCATCGCACTGTCCCTTCATCGCGATCTCCCTTCATCACACTGCCCCTTCATCACACTGCCCCTTCATCACCCTGTCCCTTCATCACACTGCCCCTTCATCGCCCTGTGCCTTCATCACACTGTCCCATCATCGGACTGTCCCTTCATTGCACTGTCCCTTCATCGCCCTGACCCTTCATCGCACTGTCCCCTCATCGCCCAGTCCCTTAATCGCACTGCCCCTTCATCCCACTGCCCCTTCATCACACTGCCCCTTCATTGCACTGTCCCTTCATCACACTGCCCCTTCATCGCACTGCCCCTTCATCGCACTGCCCCTTCATCGCACTGTCCCTTCATCGCACTGCCCCTTCATCGCACTGCCCCTTCATCGCACTGCCCCTTCTTCGCACTGTCCCTTCATCGCACTGCCCCTTCATCGCACTGCCCCTTCATCGCACTGTCCCTTCATCGCACTGCGCCTTCATCGCAGTGTCCCTTCATCGCACTGCCCCTTCATCGCACGGTCCCTTCATCACACTGCCCCTTCATCGCACTGTCACTTCATCACACTGTCCCTTCATCGCACTCTCCCTTCTTCGCACTGCCCCTTCATCTCACTGTCGCTTCATCGCACTCTCCCTTCTTCGCACTGCCCCTTCATCTCACTGTCGCTTCATCGCCCTGTCCCTTCATCGCACTGCCCCTTCATAGCACTGTCCCTTCATCACACTGCCCCTTCATCGCACTGCCCCTTCATCGCACTGTCCCGTCATCGCACTGCGCCATCATCGCACTACCCCTTCATCACACTGTCCCTTCTTCGCACTGTCCCTTCATCACACTGCCCCTTCATCGCACTGCCCCTTCATCACACTGTCCCTTCATCGCACTGTCCCTTCATCGCCCTGTCCCTTCATCGCCCTGTTGCTTCATCGCCCTGTCCCTTCATCGCACTGCCCCTTCATCACACTGTCCCTTCATCGCACTGTCCCTTCATCACACTGTCCCTTCATCACACTGTCCCTTCATCGCACTGTCCCTTCATCGCACTGCCCCTTCGTCACACTGTCCCTTCATCGCACTCTCCCTTCTTCGCACTGCCCCTTCATCGCACTGTCCCTTCATCACACTGTCCCTTCATCACACTGTCCCTTCATCGCACTGCCCCTTCGTCACACTGTCCCTTCATCGCACTCTCCCTTCTTCGCACTGTCCCTTCATCGCACTGTCCCTTCATCACACTGTCCCTTCATCACACTGTCCCTTCATCGCACTGTCCCTTCATCACACTGCCCCTTCATCACACTGTCCCTTCATCACACTGTCCCATCATCACACTGCCCCTGCATCGCACTGCCCCTGCATCGCACTGCCCCTTCATCGCACTGCCCCTTCATCGCAATGTCCCTTCATCGCACTGTCCCTTCATCGCACTGTCCCTTCATCGCACTGCCCCTTCATCGCACTGTCCCTTCATCGCACTGTACCTTCATCGCACTGTCCCTTCATCACACTGTCCCTTCATCGCACTGCCCCTTCATCACACTGTCCCTTCATCACACTATCCCTTCATCGCACTGTCCCTTCATCGCACTGCCCCTTCATCGCACTGTCCCTTCATCACACTGCCCCTTCATCGCACTGTCCCTTCATCACACTGCCCCTTCATCGCACTGCCCCTTCATCACACTGTCCCTTCATCGAACTCTCCCTTCTTCGCACTGTCCCTTCATCTCACTGTCGCTTCATCGCCCTGTCCCTTCATCGCCCTGTCCCTTTATCGCCCTGTCCCTTCACCGCCCTGCCCTTAATCGCACTGCCCCTTCATTGCACTGCCCCTTCATCGCACTGTCCCGTCATCGCACTGCCCCTTCATCGCCCTGTCCCTTAATCGCCCTGTCCCTTAATTGCACTGCCCCTTCATCGCACTGTCCCGTCATCGCACTGCGCCTTCATCGCACTACCCCTTCATCATACTGTCCCTTCATCGCACTGTCCCTTCATCACACTGCCCCTTCATCGCCCTGTCCCTTAATCGCCATGTCCCATAATCGCACTGCCCCTTCATCGCACTGTCCCGTCATCGCACTGCCCCTTCATCGCCCTGTCCCATAATCGCCCTGTCCCTTCATCGCCCTGTCTCATCATCGCACGGTCCCTTCATCACACTCTCCCTTCATCGCTCTGTCCCTTCATCGCACTGTCCCTTCATCGCACTGTCCCTTCATCGCCCTGTCCCTTCATCGCACTGCCCCTTCATCGCCCTGTCCCTTAATCGCCCTGTCCCTTCATCGCCCTGTCTCATCATCGCACGGTCCCTTCATCACACTCTCCCTTCCTCGCCCTGTCGCTTCATCGCCCTGTCGCTTCATCGCCCTGCCCCTTCATCGCACTGCCCCGTCATCGCACTGTCCCGTCATCGCCCTGTCCCTTCATCACACTGCCCCTTCATCGCCCTGTCCCGTCATCGCACTGTCCCTTTATCACACTGCCCCTTTATCACACTGCCCCTTCACCGCACTGTCCCTTCATCGCACTGTCCCTTCATCGCACTGCCCCTTCATCGCACTGTCCCGTCATCGCACTGCCCCTTCATCACACTGTCCCTTCATCGCCCTGTCCCTTCATCTCACTGCCCCTTCATCGCCCTGTCCCTTCATCGCACTGTCCCTTCATCGCACTGCCCCTTCATCACACTGTCCCTTCATCGCCCTGTCCCTTCATCTCACTGCCCCTTCATCGCACTGTCCCTTCATCTCACTGCCCCTTCATCACACTGTCCCTTCATCGCACTGCCCCTTCATCGCACTGTCCCTTCATCGCACTGTCCCTTCATCGCACTGCCCCTTCATCGCACTGTCCCTTCATCGCACTGCCCCTTCATCACACTGTCCCTTCATCACACTGTCGCTTCATCGCCCTGTCCCTTCATCGCCCTGTCCCTTCATCGCCCTGTCCCTTCATCGCACTGTCCCTTCATCGCATGCCCCTTCGTCACACTGTCCCTTCATCACACTGTCCCTTCATCGCCCTGTCCCTTCATCTCACTGCCCCTTCATCGCACTGTCCCGTCATCGCACTGCCCCTTCATCGCACTGCCCCTTCATCACACTGTCCCTTCATCGCACTCTCCCTTCTTTGCACTGTCCCGTCATCGCACTGCCACTTCATCGCACTGTCCCATCATCGCACTGCCCCTTCATCACACTGTCCCTTAATCGCACTGCCCCCTCATCCCACTGTCCTTTCATCGCCCTGTCCCTTCATCGCTCTGTCTCTTCATCGCCCTGTCCCTTCATCGCACTGTCCCTTCATCGCCCTGTCCCTTCATCGCCCTGTCTCATCATCGCACGGTCCCTTCATCACACTCTCCCTTCATCGCACTGTCCCTTCATCGCTCTGTCCCTTCATCACACTGCCCCTTCATCACACTGTCCGTTCATCATACTGTCCCATCATCGGACTGTCCCTTCATCGCACTGTCCTTCATCGCCCTGTCCCTTCATCACACTGTCCCTTCATCACACTGCCCCTTCATCGCACTGCCCCTTCATCACACTGTCCCTTCATCGCACTGCCCCTTCATCACACTGTCCCATCATCTCACTGCCCCTTCATCACACTGCCCCTTCATCACACTGTCCCTTCATCGCACTGTCTCATCATCGCACGGTCCCATCATCACACTGTCCCTTCATCGCCCTGTCTCATCATCGCACGGTCCCATCATCACACTGTCCCTTCATCGCCCTGTCTCATCATCGCACGGTCCCATCATTGCACTGTCCATTCATCGCACTTTCCCTTCATCACACTGCCCCTTCATCACACTGCCCCTTCATCGCCCTGTCCCTTCATCACACTGTCCCATCATCACACTGTCCCTTCATCACACTGTCCCTTCATCGCACTGCCCCTTCATCACACTGTCCCTTCATCACACTGTCCCTTCATCGCACGGTCCCTTCATCGCACTGCCCCTTCATCGCACGGTCCCTTCATCACACTGCCCCTTCATCGCACTGTCACTTCATCACACTGTCCCTTCATCGCACTCTCCCTTCTTCGCACTGCCCCTTCATCTCACTGTCGCTTCATCGCACTCTCCCTTCTTCGCACTGCCCCTTCATCTCACTGTCGCTTCATCGCCCCGTCCCTTCATCGCACTGCCCCTTCATAGCACTGTCCCTTCATCACACTGCCCCTTCATCGCACTGCCCCTTCATCACACTGTCCCTTCATCGCACTCTGCCTTCTTTGCACTGCCCCTTCATCTCACTGTCGCTACATCGCCCTGGCCCTTCATCGCCCTGTCCCTTCATCGCCCTGTCCCTTCATCGCCCTGTCCCTTAATCGCCCTGTCCCTTAATCGCACTGCGCCTTCATCGCACTACCCCTTCATCACACTGTCCCTTCATCGCACTGTCCCTTCATCGCACTGCCCCTTCATCGCCCTGTCCCTTAATCGCCCTGTCCCTTAATCGCACTGCCCCTTCATCGCACTGTCCCGTCATCGCACTGCCCCTTCATCGCCCTGTCCCTTAATCGCCCTGTCCCTTAATCGCACTGCCCCTTCATCGCACTGTCCCTTCATCACACTGTCCCTTCATCGCACTATCCCTTCATCACACTGCCCCTTCATCGCCCTGTCCCTTAATCGCCATGTCCCATAATCGCACTGCCCCTTCATCGCACTGTCCCGTCATCGCACTGCCCCTTCATCGCCCTGTCCCTTAATCGCCCTGTCCTTCATCGCCCTGTCTCATCATCGCACGGTCCCTTCATCACACTCTCCCTTCATCGCACTGTCCCTTCATCGCACTGTCCCTTCATCGCACTGTCCCTTCATCGCCCTGTCCCTTCATCGCCCTGTCGCTTCATCGCCCTGTCCCTTCATCGCACTGCCCCTTCATCACCCTGTCCCTTCATCGCCCTGTCGCTTCATCGCCCTGTCGCTTCATCGCCCTGCCCCTTCATCGCACTGCCCCTTCATCGCACTGTCCCATCATCGCACTGTCCCTTCATCGCACTGTCCCTTCATCACACTGCCCCTTCATCGCCCTGTCCCGTCATCGCACTGTCCCTTTATCACACTGCCCCTTCACCGCACTGTCCCTTCATCGCACTGTCCCTTCATCGCACTGCCCCTTCATCGCACTGTCCCGTCATCGCACTGACCCTTCATCACACTGTCCCTTCATCGCCCTGTCCCTTCATCTCACTGCCCCTTCATCGCCCTGTCCCTTCATCGCCCTGTCCCTTCATCTCACTGCCCCTTCATCGCCCTGTCCCTTCATCGCACTGTCCCTTCATCGCACTGCCCCTTCATCACACTGTCCCTTCATCGCCCTGTCCCTTCATCTCACTGCCCCTTCATCGCACTGTCCCTTCATCTCACTGCCGCTTCATCGCCCTGTCCCTTCATCGCACTGCCCCTTCATCACACTGTCCCTTCATCGCACTGCCCCTTCATCGCACTGTCCCTTCATCGCACTGTCCCTTCATCGCACTGCCCCTTCATCGCACTGCCCCTTCATCACACTGTCCCTTCATCGCACTGCCCCTTCGTCACACTGTCCCTTCATCGCACTCTCCCTTCTTCGCACTGTCCCTTCATCGCACTGTCCCTTCATCACACTGTCCCTTCATCACCCTGCCCCTTCATCACACTGTCCCTTCATCACACTGTCCCATCATCACACTGCCCCTGCATTGCACTGCCCCTGCATCGCACTGCCCCTGCATCGCACTGCCCCTTCATCGCACTGCCCCTTCATCGCAATGTCCCTTCATCGCACTGTCCCTTCATCGCACTGTCCCTTCATCGCACTGCCCCTTCATCGCACTGTCCCTTCATCGCACTGTACCTTCATCGCACTGTCCCTTCATCACACTGCCCCTTCATCGCACTGCCCCTTCATCACACTGTCCCTTCATCACACTGTCCCTTCATCACACTGTCCCTTCATCGCACTGCCCCTTCATCGCACTGTCCCTTCATCACACTGCCCCTTCATCGCACTGTCCCTTCATCACACTGCCCCTTCATCGCACTGCCCCTTCATCACACTGTCCCTTCATCGCACTCTCCCTTCTTCGCACTGTCCCTTCATCTCACTGTCGCTTCATCGCCCTGTACCTTCATCGCCCTGTCCCTTTATCGCCCTGTCCCTTCACCGCCCTGTCCCTTAATCGCACTGCCCCTTCATTGCACTGCCCCTTCATCGCACTGTCCCGTCATCGCACTGCCCCTTCATCGCCCTGTCCCTTAATCGCCCTGTCCCTTAATTGCACTGCCCCTTCATCGCACTGTCCCGTCATCGCACTGCGCCTTCATCGCACTACCCCTTCATCACACTGTCCCTTCATCGCACTATCCCTTCATCACACTGCCCCTTCATCGCCCTGTCCCTTAATCGCCATGTCCCATAATCGCACTGCCCCTTCATCGCACTGTCCCGTCATCGCACTGCCCCTTCATCGCCCTGTCCCTTAATCGCCCTGTCCCTTCATCGCCCTGTCTCATCATCGCACGGTCCCTTCATCGCACTGTCCCTTCATCGCACTGTCCCTTCATCGCCCTGTCCCTTCATCGCCCTGTCCCTTCATCGCACTGTCCCTTCATCACCCTGTCCCTTCATCGCCCTGTCGCTTCATCGCCCTGTCGCTTCATCGCCCTGCCCCTTCATCGCACTGCCCCTTCATCGCACTGTCCCATCATCGCACTGTCCCTTCATCGCACTGTCCCTTCATCACACTGCCCCTTCATCGCCCTGTCCCGTCATCGCACTGTCCCGTTATCACACTGCCCCTTCACCGCACTGTCCCTTCATCGCACTGTCCCTTCATCGCACTGCCCCTTCATCGCACTGTCCCGTCATCGCACTGCCCCTTCATCACACTGTCCCTTCATCGCCCTGTCCCTTCATCTCACTGCCCCTTCATCACCCTGTCCCTTCATCGCACTGTCCCTTCATCGCACTGCCCCTTCATCACACTGTCCCTTCATCGCCCTGTCCCTTCATCTCACTACCCCTTCATCGCACTGTCCCTTCATCTCACTGCCCCTTCATCGCACTGTCCCGTCATCGCACTGTCCCTTCATCGCACTGTCCCTTCATCGCACTGCCCCTTCATCGCACTGTCCCTTCATCGCACTGCCCCTTCATCGCACTGCCCCTTCATCTCACTGTCGCTACATCGCCCTGGCCCTTCATCGCCCTGTCCCTTCATCGCCCTGTCCCTTCATCGCCCTGTCCCTTAATCGCCCTGTCCCTTAATCGCACTGCGCCTTCATCGCACTACCCCTTCATCACACTGTCCCTTCATCGCACTGTCCCTTCATCACACTGCCCCTTCATCGCCCTGTCCCTTAATCGCCCTGTCCCTTAATCGCACTGCCCCTTCATCGCACTGTCCCGTCATCGCACTGCCCCTTCATCGCCCTGTCCCTTAATCGCCCTGTCCCTTAATCGCACTGCCCCTTCATCGCACTGTCCCGTCATCGCACTGCGCCTTCATCGCACTACCCCTTCATCACACTGTCCCTTCTTCGCACTGTCCCTTCATCACACTGCCCCTTCATCGCACTGCCCCTTCATCACACTGTCCCTTCATCGCACTGTCCCTTCATCGCCCTGTCCCTTCATCGCACTGCCCCTTCATCACACTGTCCCTTCATCGCACTGTCCCTTCATCGCCCTGTCCCTTCATCGCACTGCCCCTTCATCACACTGTCCCTTCATCGCACTGTCCCTTCATCGCACTGTCCCTTCATCACACTGTCCCTTCATCACACTGTCCCTTCATCGCACTGCCCCTTCATCACACTGTCCCTTCATCACACTGTCCCTTCATCACACTGTCCCTTCATCGCACTGCCCCTTCGTCACACTGTCCCTTCATCGCACTCTCCCTTCTTCGCACTGTCCCTTCATCGCACTGTCCCTTCATCACACTGTCCCTTCATCACCCTGCCCCTTCATCACACTGTCCCTTCATCACACTGTCCCATCATCACACTGCCCCTGCATTGCACTGCCCCTGCATCGCACTGCCCCTGCATCGCACTGCCCCTTCATCGCACTGCCCCTTCATCGCAATGTCCCTTCATCGCACTGTCCCTTCATCGCACTGTCCCTTCATCGCACTGCCCCTTCATCGCACTGTCCCTTCATCGCACTGTACCTTCATCGCACTGTTCCTTCATCACACTGCCCCTTCATCGCACTGCCCCTTCATCACACTGTCCCTTCATCACACTGTCCCTTCATCACACTGTCCCTTCATCGCACTGCCCCTTCATCGCACTGTCCCTTCATCACACTGCCCCTTCATCGCACTGTCCCTTCATCACACTGCCCCTTCATCGCACTGCCCCTTCATCACACTGTCCCTTCATCGCACTCTCCCTTCTTCGCACTGTCCCTTCATCTCACTGTCGCTTCATCGCCCTGTCCCTTCATCGCCCTGTCCCTTTATCGCCCTGTCCCTTCACCGCCCTGTCCCTTAATCGCACTGCCCCTTCATTGCACTGCCCCTTCATCGCACTGTCCCGTCATCGCACTGCCCCTTCATCGCCCTGTCCCTTAATCGCCCTGTCCCTTAATTGCACTGCCCCTTCATCGCACTGTCCCGTCATCGCACTGCGCCTTCATCGCACTACCCCTTCATCACACTGTCCCTTCATCGCACTATCCCTTCATCACACTGCCCCTTCATCGCCCTGTCCCTTAATCGCCATGTCCCATAATCGCACTGCCCCTTCATCGCACTGTCCCGTCATCGCACTGCCCCTTCATCGCCCTGTCCCTTAATCGCCCTGTCCTTTCATCGCCCTGTCTCATCATCGCACGGTCCCTTCATCACACTCTCCCTTCATCGCACTGTCCCTTCATCGCACTGTCCCTTCATCGCCCTGTCCCTTCATCGCCCTGTCGCTTCATCGCCCTGTCCCTTCATCGCACTGCCCCTTCATCACCCTGTCCCTTCATCGCCCTGTCGCTTCATCGCCCTGTCGCTTCATCGCCCTGCCCCTTCATCGCACTGCCCCTTCATCGCACTGTCCCATCATCGCACTGTCCCTTCATCGCACTGTCCCTTCATCACACTGCCCCTTCATCGCCCTGTCCCGTCATCGCACTGTCCCTTTATCACACTGCCCCTTCACCGCACTGTCCCTTCATCGCACTGTCCCTTCATCGCACTGCCCCTTCATCGCGCTGTCCCGTCATCGCACTGCCCCTTCATCACACTGTCCCTTCATCGCCCTGTCCCTTCATCTCACTGCCCCTTCATCGCCCTGTCACTTCATCGCACTGTCCCTTCATCGCACTGCCCCTTCATCACACTGTCCCTTCATCGCCCTGTCCCTTCATCGCACTGTCCCTTCATCGCACTGCCCCTTCATCACACTGTCCCTTCATCGCCCTGTCCCTTCATCTCACTGCCCCTTCATCGCACTGTCCCTTCATCTCACTGCCCCTTCATCGCACTGTCCCGTCATCGCACTGTCCCTTCATCGCACTGCCCCTTCATCACACTGTCCCTTCATCGCCCTGTCCCTTCATCTCACTGCCCCTTCATCGCCCTGTCCCTTCATCTCACTGCCCCTTCATCGCCCTGTCACTTCATCGCACTGTCCCTTCATCGCACTGCCCCTTCATCACACTGTCCCTTCATCGCCCTGTCCCTTCATCGCACTGTCCCTTCATCGCACTGCCCCTTCATCACACTGTCCCTTCATCGCCCTGTCCCTTCATCTCACTGCCCCTTCATCGCACTGTCCCTTCATCTCACTGCCCCTTCATCGCACTGTCCCTTCATCACACTGTCCCTTCATCGCCCTGTCCCTTCATCTCACTGCCCCTTCATCGCACTGTCCCTTCATCTCACTGCCCCTTCATCGCACTGTCCCGTCATCGCACTGCCCCTTCATCACACTGTCCCTTCATCGCCCTGTCCCTTCATCTCACTGCCCCTTCATCGCACTGTCCCTTCATCTCACTGCCCCTTCATCGCCCTGTCCCTTCATCGCACTGCCCCTTCATCACACTGTCCCTTCATCGCACTGCCCCTTCATCGCACTGTCCCTTCATCGCACTGTCCCTTCATCGCACTGCCCCTTCATCTCACTGTCGCTACATCGCCCTGGCCCTTCATCGCCCTGTCCCTTCATCGCCCTGTCCCTTCATCGCCCTGTCCCTTAATCGCCCTGTCCCTTAATCGCACTGCGCCTTCATCGCACTACCCCTTCATCACACTGTCCCTTCATCGCACTGTCCCTTCATCACACTGCCCCTTCATCGCCCTGTCCCTTAATCGCCCTGTCCCTTAATCGCACTGCCCCTTCATCGCACTGTCCCGTCATCGCACTGCCCCTTCATCGCCCTGTCCATTAATCGCCCTGTCCCTTAATCGCACTGCCCCTTCATCGCACTGTCCCGTCATCGCACTGCGCCTTCATCGCACTACCCCTTCATCACACTGTCCCTTCTTCGCACTGTCCCTTCATCACACTGCCCCTTCATCGCACTGCCCCTTCATCACACTGTCCCTTCATCGCACTGTCCCTTCATCGCCCTGTCCCTTCATCGCACTGCCCCTTCATCGCACTGCCCCTTCATCGCACTGTCCCTTCATCGCCCTGTCGCTTCATCGCCCTGTCCCTTCATCGCACTGCCCCTTCATAACCCTGTCCCTTCATCGCCCTGTCGCTTCATCGCCCTGTCGCTTCATCGCCCTGCCCTTTCATCGCACTGCCCCTTCATCGCACTGTCCCATCATCGCACTGTCCCTTCATCGCACTGTCCCTTCATCACACTGCCCCTTCATCGCACTGTCCCGTCATCGCACTGTCCCTTTATCACACTGCCCCTTCACCGCACTGTCCCTTCATCGCACTGTCCCTTCATCGCACTGCCCCTTCATCGCACTGTCCCGTCATCGCACTGCCCCTTCATCACACTGTCCCTTCATCGCCCTGTCCCTTCATCTCACTGCCCCTTCATCGCCCTGTCCCTTCATCGCACTGTCCCTTCATCGCACTGCCCCTTCATCACACTGTCCCTTCATCGCCCTGTCCCTTCATCTCACTGCCCCTTCATCGCACTGTCCCTTCATCTCACTGCCCCTTCATCGCACTGTCCCGTCATCGCACTGTCCCTTCATCGCACTGTCCCTTCATCGCACTGCCCCTTCATCGCACTGTCCCTTCATCGCACTGCCCCTTCATCGCACTGCCCCTTCATCGCACTGTCCCTTCATCGCACTGCCCCTTCATCACACTGTCCCTTCATCACACTGTCCCTTCATCACACTGTCGCTTCATCGCCCTGTCCCTTCATCGCCCTGTCCCTTCATCGCCCTGTCCCTTCATCGCACTGTCCATTCATAGCACTGCCCCTTCGTCACACTGTCCCTTCATCACACTGTCCCTTCATCGCCCTGTCCCTTCATCTCACTGCCCCTTCATCGCACTGTCCCGTCATCGCACTGCCCCTTCATCACACTGCCCCTTCATCACACTGTCCCTTCATCGCACTCTCCCTTCTTTGCACTGTCCCGTCATCGCACTGCCCCTTCATCGCACTGTCCCATCATCACACTGCCCCTTCATCACACTGTCCCTTAATCGCACTGCCCCCTCATCCCACTGTCCCTTCATCGCCCTGTCCCTTCATCGCTCTGTCTCTTCATCGCCCTGTCCCTTCATCGCACTGTCCTTTCATCGCCCTGTCCCTTCATTGCCCTGTCTCATCATTGCACGGTCCCTTCATCACACTCTCCCTTCATCGCACTGTCCCTTCATCGCTCTGTCCCTTCATCACACTGCCCCTTCATCACACTGTCCGTTCATCATACTGTCCCATCATCGGACTGTCCCTTCATCGCACTGTCCTTCATCGCCCTGTCCCTCCATCACACTGTCCCTTCATCACACTGCCCCTTCATCGCACTGCCCCTTCATCACACTGTCCCTTCATCGCACTGCCCCTTCATCACACTGTCCCATCATCTCACTGCCCCTTCATCACACTGCCCCTTCATCACACTGTCCCTTCATCGCACTGTCTCATCATCGCACGGTCCCATCATCACACTGTCCCTTCATCGCCCTGTCTCATCATCGCACGGTCCCATCATCGCACTGTCCCTTCATCGCACTGTCCCTTCATCGCACTGTCCCTTCATCACACTGTCCCTTCATCACACTGTCCGTTCATCACACTGTCCCTTCATCGCACTGCCCCTTCATCGCACTGCCCCTTCATCACACTGTCCCTTCATCACACTGTCCCTTCATCGCACTGCCCCTTCATCGCACTGTCCCTTCATCACACTGTCCCTTCATCACACTGTCCCTTCATCGCACTGTCCCTTCATCGCACTGCCCCTTCATCGCACTGCCCCTTCATCGCACTGTCCCTTCATCACACTGCCCCTTCATCACACTGTCCCTTCATCACACTGTCCCTTCATCACACTGTCCCTTCATCGCACTGCCCCTTCATCGCACTGTCACTTCATCACACTGCCCCTTCATCGCCCTGTCCCGTCATCGCACTGTCCCTTCATCGCACTCTCCCTTCTTCGCACTGCCCCTTCATCGCACTGTCCCTTCATCGCACTGCCCCTTCATCGCACTGTCCCGTCATCGCACTGTCCCTGCATCGCACTGTCCCTTCATCGCACTGTCCCTTCATCACACTGCCCCTTCATCGCCCTGCCCCTTCATCACACTGTCCCTTCATCGCACTGCCCCTTCATCGCACTGTCCCTTCATCGCACTGCCCCTTCATCACACTGTCCCTTCATCACACTGTCGCTTCATCGCCCTGTCCCTTCATCGCCCTGTCCCTTCATCGCCCTGTCCCTTCATCTCACTGCCGCTTCATCGCCCTGTCCCTTCATCGCACTGTCCCTTCATCGCACTGTCCCTTCATCGCACTGCCCCTTCGTCACACTGTCCCTTCATCACACAGTCCCTTCATCGACCTGTCCCTTCATCTCACTGCCCCTTCATCGCACTGTCCCGTCATCGCACTGCCCCTTCAACGCACTGTCCCTTCATCGCCCTGTCGCTTCATCGCCCTGTCCCTTCATCGCCCTGTCCCTTCATCACACTGTCCCTTCATCACACTGTCGCTTCATCGCCCTGTCCCTTCATCGCCCTGTCCCTTCATCGCCCTGTCCCTTCATCTCACTGCCCCTTCATCGCCCTGTCCCTTCATCGCACTGTCCCTTCATCGCACTGTCCCTTCATCGCACTGCCCCTTCGTCACACTGTCCCTTCATCACACAGTCCCTTCATCGCCCTGTCCCTTCATCTCACTACCCCTTCATCGCACTGTCCCGTCATCGCACTGCCCCTTCATCGCACTGCCCCTTCATCACACTGTCCCTTCATCGCACTCTCCCTTCTTTGCACTGTCCCGTCATCGCACTGCCCCTTCATCGCACTGTCCCGTCATCGCACTGCCCCTTCATCACACTGTCCCGTCATCGCACTGCCCCTTCATCGCACTGCCCCTTCATCACACTGTCCCTTCATCGCACTCTCCCTTCTTTGCACTGTCCCGTCATCGCACTGCCCCTTCATCGCACTGTCCGGTCATCGCACTGCCCCTTCATCGCACTGCCCCTTCATCGCCCTGTCCCTTCATCACACTGTCCCTTCATCACACTGTCCCTTCATCACACTGCCCCTTCATCGCACTGCCCCTTCATCACACTATCCCTTCATCGCACTGCCCCTTCATCACACTGTTCCATCATCTCACTGCCCCTTCATCGCACTTCCCCTTCATCGCACTGTCCCTTCATCGCACTGTCCCTTCATCGCACTGCCCCTTCGTCACACTGTCCCTTCATCACACTGTCCCTTCATCGCCCTGTCCCTTCATCTCACTGCCCCTTCATCGCACTGTCCCGTCATCGCACTGCCCCTTCATCGCACTGCCCCTTCATCACACTGTCCCTTCATCGCACTCTCCCTTCTTTGCACTGTCCCGTCATCGCACTGCCCCTTCATCGCACTGTCCCGTCATCGCACTGCCCCTTCATCGCACTCTCCCTTCGTCGCACTGTCCCGCCATCGCACTGCCCCCTCATCTCACTGTCCCTTCATCGCACTCTCCCTTCTTTGCACTGTCCCGTCATCGCACTGCCCCTTCATCGCACTGTCCCGTCATCGCACTGCCCCTTCATCACACTGTCCCTTAATCGCACTGCCCCCTCATCCCACTGTCCCTTCATCGCCCTGTCCCTTCATCGCCCTGTCCCTTCATCGCACTGTCCCTTCATCGCCCTGTCCCTTCATCGCCCTGTCCCTTCATCGCTCTGTCTCTTCATCGCCCTGTCCCTTCATCGCACTGTCCCTTCATCGCCCTGTCCCTTCATCGCACTGCCCCTTCATCACACTGCCCCTGCATCGCACTCTCCCTTCATCGCACTGTACCATCATCACACTGCCCCTTCATCACACTCTCCCTTCATCGCGCTGTCCCTTCATCGCACTGCCCCTTCATCGCACTGTCCCTTCATCGCACTGTTCCTTCATCACCCTGTCCCGTCATCGCACTGTCCCTTCATCACACTGTCCCTTCATCACACTGTCCCCTCATCGCACTGCCCCTTCATCACCCTGCCCCTTCATCGCACTGTCCCTTCATCGCACTGTCCCCTCATCACCCTGCCCCTTCATCGCACTGTCCCTTCATCACACTGTCCCTTCATCACACTGTCCCGTCATCGCACTGTCCCTTCATCACACTGTCCCTTCATCACACTGTCCCTTCATCGCACTGTCCCTTCATCACCCTGTCCCTTCATCACACTGTCCCATCATCGCACTGTCCCTTCATCGCACTGTCCCTTCATCACACTGTCCCATCATCGCACTGCCCCTTCATCACACTGTCCCTTCATCACACTGTCCCTTCATCACACTGCCCCTGCATCGCACTCTCCCTTCATCGCACTGCCCCCTCATCGCACTGCCCCTTCATCACACTGCCCTTTCATCGCACTGCCCCTTCATCGCACTGTCCCTTCAACGCACTGCCCCTTCATCGCACTGTCCCGTCATCGCACTTTCCCTTCATCCCACTGTACCTTCATCACACTGCCCCCCATCACACTGCCCCTTCATCACACTGCCTCTTCATCACACTGCCCCTTCATCACACTGCCCCTTCATCACACTGTCCCTTCATCGCAATGTCCCTTCACCCCACTGTCCCTTCATCACACTGTCCCTTCATCGCACTGTCCCATTATGGCACTGTCCCATCATCGCACTGTCCCTTCATCGCACTGTCCCTTCATCGCACTGCCCCTTTATCGCACTGTCCCGTCATCGCACTGCCGCTTCATCACACTGCCCCTTCATCACACTGTCCCTTCATCGCACTGTCCCTTCATCGCACTGTCCCATCATCGAACCTGTCCCTTCATCGCACTGCCCCTTCATCGCACTGTCCCTTCATCGCACTGCCCCTTCATTACACTGCCCCTTCATCACACTGTCCCTTCATCGCACTGACCCATCATCGCACTGTCTCATCATCGCACTGTCCCTTCATCGCACTGCCCCTTCATCACACTGTCCCTTCATCGCACTCTCCCTTCATCGCACTGTCCCATCATCGCACTGACTCATCATCGCACTGTCCCTTCATCGCAATGTCCCTTCATCGCACTCTCCCTTCATCGCACTGTCTCATTATCGCACTGTCCCTTCATCGCAATGTCCCTTCACTGCACTGTCCCTTCATCGCAGTGCCCCTTCATCGCACTGTCCCTTCATCGCCCTGTCCCTTCATCACACTGCCCCTTCATCGCACTGTCCCTTCATCACACTGCCCCTTCATCACACTGCCCCTTCATCACACTGTCCCTTCATCGCAGTGCCCCTTCATCGCACTGTCCCTTCATCACACTGCCCCTTCATCACACTGTCCCTTCATGACCTGTCCCTTCATTACACTGCCCCTTCATCTGACTGCCCCTTCATCACACTGCCCCTACATCGCACTGTCCCGTCATCGCACTGTCCCTTCATCGCACTGTCCTTTCATCGCACTGTCCCTTCATCACACTGCCCCTTCATCGCACTGCCCCTTCATCACACTGCCCCTCCATCACACTGTCCCTTCATCACACTGTCCCTTCATCACACTGCCCCTTCATCACACTGTCCCTTCATCGCACTGTCCCATCATCGCACTGCCCCTTCATCACACTGTCCCGTCATCGCACTGTCCCTTTATCGCACTGTCCCTTCATCACACTGTCCCTTTATCGCACTGCCCCATCATCGCACTGTCCATTTATCGCACTCTCCCTTCATCGCACTGTCCCTTCATCGCACTGTCCCTTCATCACACTGTCCCTTCATCGCACTGTCCCTTCATCACACTGCCCCTTCATCACACTGCACCTTCATCCCACTGTCCCTTCATCACACTGCCCCTTCATCACACTGCCCCTTCATCACCCAGTCCCTTCATCACACTGCCCCTTCATCACACTGCCCCTTCATCCCACTGTCCCATCATCGCACTGCCCCTTCATCGCACTGCCCCTTCATCACACTGCCCCTTCATCACCCTGTCTCATCATCGCACTGCCCCTTCATCGCACTGCCCCATCATCGCATTGTCCCTTCATCACACTGTCCCTCCATCGCACTGTCCCGTCATCGCACTGCCCCTTCATCGTACTGCGCCTTCATCATCGCACGGTCCCATCATCGCACTGTCCCTTCATCGCACTCTCCCTTCATCGCATTGTCCCTTCATCACACTGTCCCATCATCGGACTGTCCCGTCATCGCACTGTCCCTTCATCACACTGCCCCTTCATCACACTGCCCCTTCATCACCCAGTCCCTTCATCACACTGCCCCTTCATCGCCCTGTGCCTTCATCACACTGTCCCATCATTGGACTGTCCCTTCATCGCACTGTCCCTTCATCGCCCTGACCCTTCATCGCACTGTCACTTCATCGCCCTGTCCCTTCATCGCCCTGTCCCTTCATCGCACTGCCCCTTCATCGCACTGTCCCTTCATCGCACTCTCCCTTCATCGCACTGCCCCTTCATCGCCCTGTGCCTTCATCACACTGTCCCATCATTGGACTGTCCCTTCATCGCACTGTCCCTTCATCGCCCTGACCCTTCATCGCACTGTCCCTTCATCGCCCTGTCCCTTCATCGCACTGCCCCTTCATCGCACTGTCCCTTCATCGCACTCTCCCTTCATCGCACTGTCCCTTCATCGCACTGTCCCTCCATCACACTGTCCCATCATCGGACTGTCCCGTCATCGCACTGTCCCTTCATCACACTGCCCCTTCATCGCCCTGTCCCTTCATCACACTGCCCCTTCATCACACTGCCCCTTCATCACCCTGTCCATTCATCACACTGCCCCTTCATCGCCCTGTGCCTTCATCACACTGTCCCATCATCGGACTGTCCCTTCATCGCACTGTCCCTTCATCGCCCTGACCCTTCATCGCACTGTCCCTTCATCGCACTGCCCCTTCATCGCACTGCCCCTTCATCGCACTCTCCCTTCGTCGCACTGTCCCGCCATCGCACTGCCCCCTCATCGCACTGTCCCTTCAGCGCACTCTCCCTTCTTCGCACTGCCCCTTCATCGCACTGCCCCTTCATCGCACTGTCCCGTCATCGCACTGTCCCTTAATCACACTGTCCCTTCATCACACTGTCCCTTCATCGCACTGTCCCTTCATCGCACTGTCCCTTCATCACACTGTCCCTTCATCGCACAGTCCCTTCATCGCACTGCCCCTTCATCGCACTGTCCCTTCATCGCACTGCCCCTTCATCACACTGTCCCTTCATCGCACAGTCCCTTCATCGCACTGCCCCTTCATCGCACTGTCCCTTCATCGCACAGTCCCTTCATCACACTGCCCCTTCATCGCACTGCCCCCCATCGCACTGTCCCTTCATCACACTGCCCCTTCATCGCACTGTCCCTTCATCGCACTGCCCCCCATCGCACTGTCCCTTCATCACACTGTCCCTTCATCGCACTGCCCCCCATCACACTGTCCCTTCATCACACTGTCCCTTCATCGCCCTGACCCTTCATCGCACTGTCCCTTCATCGCCCTGTCCCTTCATCGCACTGCCCCTTCATCGCACTGCCCCTTCATCGCACTCTCCCTTCATCGCACTGTCCCGCCATTGCACTGACCCCTCATCGCACTGTCCCTTCAGCGCACTCTCCCTTCTTCGCACTGCCCCTTCATCGCACTGTCCCGCCATCGCACTGCCCCCTCATCGCACTGTCCCTTCATCGCCCTGACCCTTCATCGCCCTGTGCCTTCATCACACTGTCCCATCATCGGACTGTCCCTTCATCGCACTGTCCCTTCATCACACTGCCCCTTCATCGCCCTGTGCCTTCATCACACTGTCCCATCATCGGACTGTCCCTTCATCGCACTGTCCCTTCATCGCCCTGACCCTTCATCGCACAGTCCCTTCATCGCCCTGTCCCTTCATCGCACTGCCCCTTCATCGCACTGCCCCTTCATCGCACTCTCCCTTCGTCGCACTGTCCCGCCATTGCACTGACCCCTCATCGCACTGTCCCTTCAGCGCACTCTCCCTTCTTCGCACTGCCCCTTCATCGCACTGTCCCGTCATCGCACTGTCCCTTAATCACACTGTCCCTTCATCACACTGTCCCTTCATCGCACTGTCCCTTCATCACACTGTCCCTTCATCGCACAGTCCCTTCATCGCACTGCCCCTCCATCGCACTGCCCCTTCATCGCACTGTCCCGTCATCGCACTGTCCCTTATTCACACTGTCCCTTCATCACAATGTCCCGTCATCGCACTGTCCCTTCATCGCACTGTCCCTTCATCGCACTGCCCCGCCATCGCACTGCCCCTTCATCGCACTGTCCCGTCATCGCACTGTCCCTTAATCACACTGTCCCTTCATCACACTGTCCCGTCATCGCACTGCCCCTTCATCGCACTGTCCCTTCATCGCACTGCCCCTTCATCGCACTGTCCCTTCATCGCACTGCGCCCCATCGCACTGTCCCTACATCACACTGTCCCTTCATCGCACTGTCTCATCATCGCACGGTCCCATCATCACACTGTCCCTTCATCGCCCTGTCTCATCATCGCACGGTCCCATCATTGCACTGTCCATTCATCGCACTTTCCCTTCATCGCACTGTCCCTTCATCGCACTGTCCCTTCATCGCACTGCCCCTTCATCGCAATGTCCCTTCATCGCACTGTCCCTTCATCACACTGCCCCTTCATCGCACTGTCCCTTCATCGCACTGTCCCTTCATCGCACTGTCCCTTCATCGCACTGTCCCGTCATCGCACTGTCCCATCATCGCATTGTCCCTTCATTGCCCTGCCCCTTCATCACACTGTCCCTTCATCGCACTCTCCCTTCATCGCACTGTCCCTTCATCGCACTGTCCCTTCATCACACTGCCCCTTCATCACACTGCCCGTTCATCACACTGTCCCATCATCGCACTGCCCCTTCATCACACTGTCCCGTCATCGCACTGTCCCGTCATCGCACTGTCCCTTCATCACACTGTCCCTTTATCGCACTGCCCCATCATCGCACTGTCCCTTCATCGCACTGTCCCTTCATCGCACTGTCCCTTCTTCACACTGCCCCTTCATCACACTGCACCTTCATCACACTGTCCCATCATCGCTCTGCCCCTTCATCACACTGTCCCGTCATCGCACTGTCCCTTTATCGCACTGTCCCTTCATCACACTGTCCCTTTATCGCACTGCCCCTTCATCACACTGCCCCTTCATCACACTGTCCCATCATCGCACTGCCCCTTCATCGCCCTGCCCCTTCATCGCACTGTCCCTTCATCACACTGTCCCTTCATCGCACTGCCCCTTCATCGCCCTGTCCCTTCATCACACTGTCCCTTCATCGCCCTGCCCCTTCATCGCACTGTCCCTTCATCACACTGTCCCTTTATCGCACTGCCCCTTCATCACACTGCCCCTTCATCACACTGTCCCATCATCGCACTGCCCCTTCATCGCCCTGCCCCTTCATCACACTGCCCCTTCATCACACTGTCCCTTCATCGCACTGCCACTTCATCGCCCTTCCCCTTCATCGCCCTGCCCCTTCATCGCACTGTCCCTTCATCGCACTGTCCCTTCATCACACTATCACTTCATCGCAGTGCCCCTTCATCGCACTGTCCCTTCATCACACTGTCCCATCATCGCACTGTCCCTTCATCGCACTGTCCCTTCATCACACTGTCCCATCATCGCACTGTCCCTTCATCACACTGTCCATTATCATCACACTGTCCCTTCATCGCACTGCCGCTTCATCACACTGCCCCTTCATCACACTGCCCCTTCATCGCCCTGCCCCTTCATCCCACTGCCCCTTCATCACACTGCCCCTTCATCCCACTGTCCCATCATCGCACTGCCCCTTCATCGCCCTGTCTCATCATCGCACGGTCCCATCATTGCACTGTCCCATCATCGCATGGTCCCTTCATTGTACTGTCCTTTCATCGCACTATCCCGTCATCCTACTGCCCCTTCATCGCACTGCCCCTTCATCGCACTGCCCCATCATCGCACTGTCCCTTCATCACACTGTCCCTCCATCGCACTGTCCCGTCATCGCACTGCCCCTTCATCGTACTGCGCCTTCATCATCGCACGGTCCCATCATCTCACGGTCCCATCATCGCACTGTCCCTTCATCGCACTCTCCCTTCATCGCACTGTCCCTTCATCACACTGTCACATCATCGGACTGACCCGTCATCGCACTGTCCCTTCATCACACTGCCCCTTCATCGCCCTGTCCCTTCATCACACTGCCCCTTCATCACACTGCCCCTTCATCACCCAGTCCCTTCATCACACTGCCCCTTCATCGCCCTGTGCCTTCATTACACTGTCCCATCATCGGACTGTCCCTTCATCGCACTGTCCCTTCATCGCCCTGACCCTTCATCGCACTGTCCCTTCATCGCCCTGTCCCTTCATCGCACTGCCCCTTCATCGCACTGCCCCTTCAACGCACTGTCCCTTCATCGCACTCTCCCTTCATCGCACTGTCCCTTCATCACACTGTCCCATCATCGGACTGTCCCGTCATCGCACTGTCCCTTCATCACACTGCCCCTTCATCGCCCTGTCCCTTCATCACACTGCCCCTTCATCACACTGCCCCTTCATCACCCTGTCCCTTCATCACACTGCCCCTTCATCGCACTGTGCCTTCATCACACTGTCCCATCATCGGACTGTCCCTTCATCGCACTGTCCCTTCATCGCCCTGACCCTTCATCGCACTGTCCCTTCATCGCACTGCCCCTTCATCGCACTGCCCCTTCATCGCACTCTCCCTTCGTCGCACTGTCCCGCCATCGCACTGCCCCCTCATCGCACTGTCCCTTCAGCGCACTCTCCCTTCTTCACATTGCCCCTTCATCGCACTGCCCCTTCATCGCACTGTCCCGTCATCGCACTGTCCGTTAATCACACTGTCCCTTCATCACACTGTCCCTTCATCGCACTGTCCCTTCATCGCACTGTCCCTTCATCACACTGTCCCTTCATCGCACAGTCCCTTCATCGCACTGTCCCTTCATCACACTGTCCTTTCATTGCACTGTCCCTTCATCGCACTGTCCCTTCATCACACTGTCCCTTCATCGCACTGCCCCTTCATCGCACTGTCCCTTCATCGCACTGCCCCTTCATCACACTGTCCCTTCATCACACTGTCCCATCATCGCACTGTCCCTTCATCGCACTGTCCCTTCATCACACTGTCCCATCATCGCACTGCCCCTTCATCACACTGTCCCTTCATCACACTGTCCCTTCATCACACTGCCCCTGCATCGCACTCTCCCTTCATCGCACTGCCCCCTCATCGCACTGCCCCTTCATCACACTGCCCTTTCATCGCACTGCCCCTTCATCGCACTGTCCCTTCAACGCACTGCCCCTTCATCGCACTGTCCCGTCATCGCACTTTCCCTTCATCCCACTGTACCTTCATCACACTGCCCCCCATCACACTGCCCCTTCATCACACTGCCTCTTCATCACACTGCCCCTTCATCACACTGCCCCTTCATCACACTGTCCCTTCATCGCAATGTCCCTTCACCCCACTGTCCCTTCATCACACTGTCCCTTCATCGCACTGTCCCATTATGGCACTGTCCCATCATCGCACTGTCCCTTCATCGCACTGTCCCTTCATCGCACTGCCCCTTTATCGCACTGTCCCGTCATCGCACTGCCGCTTCATCACACTGCCCCTTCATCACACTGTCCCTTCATCGCACTGTCCCTTCATCGCACTGTCCCATCATCGAACCTGTCCCTTCATCGCACTGCCCCTTCATCGCACTGTCCCTTCATCGCACTGCCCCTTCATTACACTGCCCCTTCATCACACTGTCCCTTCATCGCACTGACCCATCATCGCACTGTCTCATCATCGCACTGTCCCTTCATCGCACTGCCCCTTCATCACACTGTCCCTTCATCGCACTCTCCCTTCATCGCACTGTCCCATCATCGCACTGACTCATCATCGCACTGTCCCTTCATCGCAATGTCCCTTCATCGCACTCTCCCTTCATCGCACTGTCTCATTATCGCACTGTCCCTTCATCGCAATGTCCCTTCACTGCACTGTCCCTTCATCGCAGTGCCCCTTCATCGCACTGTCCCTTCATCGCCCTGTCCCTTCATCACACTGCCCCTTCATCGCACTGTCCCTTCATCACACTGCCCCTTCATCACACTGCCCCTTCATCACACTGTCCCTTCATCGCAGTGCCCCTTCATCGCACTGTCCCTTCATCACACTGCCCCTTCATCACACTGTCCCTTCATGACCTGTCCCTTCATTACACTGCCCCTTCATCTGACTGCCCCTTCATCACACTGCCCCTACATCGCACTGTCCCGTCATCGCACTGTCCCTTCATCGCACTGTCCTTTCATCGCACTGTCCCTTCATCACACTGCCCCTTCATCGCACTGCCCCTTCATCACACTGCCCCTCCATCACACTGTCCCTTCATCACACTGTCCCTTCATCACACTGCCCCTTCATCACACTGTCCCTTCATCGCACTGTCCCATCATCGCACTGCCCCTTCATCACACTGTCCCGTCATCGCACTGTCCCTTTATCGCACTGTCCCTTCATCACACTGTCCCTTTATCGCACTGCCCCATCATCGCACTGTCCATTTATCGCACTCTCCCTTCATCGCACTGTCCCTTCATCGCACTGTCCCTTCATCACACTGTCCCTTCATCGCACTGTCCCTTCATCACACTGCCCCTTCATCACACTGCACCTTCATCCCACTGTCCCTTCATCACACTGCCCCTTCATCACACTGCCCCTTCATCACCCAGTCCCTTCATCACAGTGCCCCTTCATCACACTGCCCCTTCATCCCACTGTCCCATCATCGCACTGCCCCTTCATCGCACTGCCCCTTCATCACACTGCCCCTTCATCACCCTGTCTCATCATCGCACTGCCCCTTCATCGCACTGCCCCATCATCGCATTGTCCCTTCATCACACTGTCCCTCCATCGCACTGTCCCGTCATCGCACTGCCCCTTCATCGTACTGCGCCTTCATCATCGCACGGTCCCATCATCGCACTGTCCCTTCATCGCACTCTCCCTTCATCGCATTGTCCCTTCATCACACTGTCCCATCATCGGACTGTCCCGTCATCGCACTGTCCCTTCATCACACTGCCCCTTCATCACACTGCCCCTTCATCACCCTGTCCCTTCATCACACTGCCCCTTCATCGCCCTGTGCCTTCATCACACTGTCCCATCATTGGACTGTCCCTTCATCGCACTGTCCCTTCATCGCCCTGACCCTTCATCGCACTGTCACTTCATCGCCCTGTCCCTTCATCGCCCTGTCCCTTCATCGCACTGCCCCTTCATCGCACTGTCCCTTCATCGCACTCTCCCTTCATCGCACTGCCCCTTCATCGCCCTGTGCCTTCATCACACTGTCCCATCATTGGACTGTCCCTTCATCGCACTGTCCCTTCATCGCCCTGACCCTTCATCGCACTGTCCCTTCATCGCCCTGTCCCTTCATCGCACTGCCCCTTCATCGCACTGTCCCTTCATCGCACTCTCCCTTCATCGCACTGTCTCTTCATCGCACTGTCCCTCCATCACACTGTCCCATCATCGGACTGTCCCGTCATCGCACTGTCCCTTCATCACACTGCCCCTTCATCGCCCTGTCCCTTCATCACACTGCCCCTTCATCACACTGCCCCTTCATCACCCTGTCCATTCATCACACTGCCCCTTCATCGCCCTGTGCCTTCATCACACTGTCCCATCATCGGACTGTCCCTTCATCGCACTGTCCCTTCATCGCCCTGACCCTTCATCGCACTGTCCCTTCATCGCACTGCCCCTTCATCGCACTGCCCCTTCATCGCACTCTCCCTTCGTCGCACTGTCCCGCCATCGCACTGCCCCCTCATCGCACTGTCCCTTCAGCGCACTCTCCCTTCTTCGCACTGCCCCTTCATCGCACTGCCCCTTCATCGCACTGTCCCGTCATCGCACTGTCCCTTAATCACACTGTCCCTTCATCACACTGTCCCTTCATCGCACTGTCCCTTCATCGCACTGTCCCTTCATCACACTGTCCCTTCATCGCACAGTCCCTTCATCGCACTGCCCCTTCATCGCACTGTCCCTTCATCGCACTGCCCCTTCATCACACTGTCCCTTCATCGCACAGTCCCTTCATCGCACTGCCCCTTCATCGCACTGTCCCTTCATCGCACAGTCCCTTCATCACACTGCCCCTTCATCGCACTGCCCCCCATCGCACTGTCCCTTCATCACACTGCCCCTTCATCGCACTGTCCCTTCATCGCACTGCCCCCCATCGCACTGTCCCTTCATCACACTGTCCCTTCATCGCACTGCCCCCCATCACACTGTCCCTTCATCACACTGTCCCTTCATCGCCCTGACCCTTCATCGCACTGTCCCTTCATCGCCCTGTCCCTTCATCGCACTGCCCCTTCATCGCACTGCCCCTTCATCGCACTCTCCCTTCATCGCACTGTCCCGCCATTGCACTGACCCCTCATCGCACTGTCCCTTCAGCGCACTCTCCCTTCTTCGCACTGCCCCTTCATCGCACTGTCCCGCCATCGCACTGCCCCCTCATCGCACTGTCCCTTCATCGCCCTGACCCTTCATCGCCCTGTGCCTTCATCACACTGTCCCATCATCGGACTGTCCCTTCATCGCACTGTCCCTTCATCACACTGCCCCTTCATCGCCCTGTGCCTTCATCACACTGTCCCATCATCGGACTGTCCCTTCATCGCACTGTCCCTTCATCGCCCTGACCCTTCATCGCACAGTCCCTTCATCGCCCTGTCCCTTCATCGCACTGCCCCTTCATCGCACTGCCCCTTCATCGCACTCTCCCTTCGTCGCACTGTCCCGCCATTGCACTGACCCCTCATCGCACTGTCCCTTCAGCGCACTCTCCCTTCTTCGCACTGCCCCTTCATCGCACTGTCCCGTCATCGCACTGTCCCTTAATCACACTGTCCCTTCATCACACTGTCCCTTCATCACACTGTCCCTTCATCGCACTGTCCCTTCATCACACTGTCCCTTCATCGCACAGTCCCTTCATCGCACTGCCCCTCCATCGCACTGCCCCTTCATCGCACTGTCCCGTCATCGCACTGTCCCTTATTCACACTGTCCCTTCATCACAATGTCCCGTCATCGCACTGTCCCTTCATCGCACTGTCCCTTCATCGCACTGCCCCGCCATCGCACTGCCCCTTCATCGCACTGTCCCGTCATCGCACTGTCCCTTAATCACACTGTCCCTTCATCACACTGTCCCGTCATCGCACTGCCCCTTCATCGCACTGTCCCTTCATCGCACTGCCCCTTCATCGCACTGTCCCTTCATCGCACTGCGCCCCATCGCACTGTCCCTACATCACACTGTCCCTTCATCGCACTGTCTCATCATCGCACGGTCCCATCATCACACTGTCCCTTCATCGCCCTGTCTCATCATCGCACGGTCCCATCATTGCACTGTCCATTCATCGCACTTTCCCTTCATCGCACTGTCCCTTCATCGCACTGTCCCTTCATCGCACTGCCCCTTCATCGCAATGTCCCTTCATCGCACTGTCCCTTCATCACACTGCCCCTTCATCGCACTGTCCCTTCATCGCACTGTCCCTTCATCGCACTGTCCCTTCATCGCACTGTCCCGTCATCGCACTGTCCCATCATCGCATTGTCCCTTCATTGCCCTGCCCCTTCATCACACTGTCCCTTCATCGCACTCTCCCTTCATCGCACTGTCCCTTCATCGCACTGTCCCTTCATCACACTGCCCCTTCATCACACTGCCCGTTCATCACACTGTCCCATCATCGCACTGCCCCTTCATCACACTGTCCCGTCATCGCACTGTCCCGTCATCGCACTGTCCCTTCATCACACTGTCCCTTTATCGCACTGCCCCATCATCGCACTGTCCCTTCATCGCACTGTCCCTTCATCGCACTGTCCCTTCTTCACACTGCCCCTTCATCACACTGCACCTTCATCACACTGTCCCATCATCGCTCTGCCCCTTCATCACACTGTCCCGTCATCGCACTGTCCCTTTATCGCACTGTCCCTTCATCACACTGTCCCTTTATCGCACTGCCCCTTCATCACACTGCCCCTTCATCACACTGTCCCATCATCGCACTGCCCCTTCATCGCCCTGCCCCTTCATCGCACTGTCCCTTCATCACACTGTCCCTTCATCGCACTGCCCCTTCATCGCCCTGTCCCTTCATCACACTGTCCCTTCATCGCCCTGCCCCTTCATCGCACTGTCCCTTCATCACACTGTCCCTTTATCGCACTGCCCCTTCATCACACTGCCCCTTCATCACACTGTCCCATCATCGCACTGCCCCTTCATCGCCCTGCCCCTTCATCACACTGCCCCTTCATCACACTGTCCCTTCATCGCACTGCCACTTCATCGCCCTGCCCCTTCATCGCCCTGCCCCTTCATCGCACTGTCCCTTCATCGCACTGTCCCTTCATCACACTATCACTTCATCGCAGTGCCCCTTCATCGCACTGTCCCTTCATCACACTGTCCCATCATCGCACTGTCCCTTCATCGCACTGTCCCTTCATCACACTGTCCCATCATCGCACTGTCCCTTCATCACACTGTCCATTATCATCACACTGTCCCTTCATCGCACTGCCGCTTCATCACACTGCCCCTTCATCACACTGCCCCTTCATCGCCCTGCCCCTTCATCCCACTGCCCCTTCATCACACTGCCCCTTCATCCCACTGTCCCATCATCGCACTGCCCCTTCATCGCCCTGTCTCATCATCGCACGGTCCCATCATTGCACTGTCCCATCATCGCATGGTCCCTTCATTGTACTGTCCTTTCATCGCACTATCCCGTCATCCTACTGCCCCTTCATCGCACTGCCCCTTCATCGCACTGCCCCATCATCGCACTGTCCCTTCATCACACTGTCCCTCCATCGCACTGTCCCGTCATCGCACTGCCCCTTCATCGTACTGCGCCTTCATCATCGCACGGTCCCATCATCTCACGGTCCCATCATCGCACTGTCCCTTCATCGCACTCTCCCTTCATCGCACTGTCCCTTCATCACACTGTCACATCATCGGACTGACCCGTCATCGCACTGTCCCTTCATCACACTGCCCCTTCATCGCCCTGTCCCTTCATCACACTGCCCCTTCATCACACTGCCCCTTCATCACCCAGTCCCTTCATCACACTGCCCCTTCATCGCCCTGTGCCTTCATTACACTGTCCCATCATCGGACTGTCCCTTCATCGCACTGTCCCTTCATCGCCCTGACCCTTCATCGCACTGTCCCTTCATCGCCCTGTCCCTTCATCGCACTGCCCCTTCATCGCACTGCCCCTTCAACGCACTGTCCCTTCATCGCACTCTCCCTTCATCGCACTGTCCCTTCATCACACTGTCCCATCATCGGACTGTCCCGTCATCGCACTGTCCCTTCATCACACTGCCCCTTCATCGCCCTGTCCCTTCATCACACTGCCCCTTCATCACACTGCCCCTTCATCACCCTGTCCCTTCATCACACTGCCCCTTCATCGCACTGTGCCTTCATCACACTGTCCCATCATCGGACTGTCCCTTCATCGCACTGTCCCTTCATCGCCCTGACCCTTCATCGCACTGTCCCTTCATCGCACTGCCCCTTCATCGCACTGCCCCTTCATCGCACTCTCCCTTCGTCGCACTGTCCCGCCATCGCACTGCCCCCTCATCGCACTGTCCCTTCAGCGCACTCTCCCTTCTTCACATTGCCCCTTCATCGCACTGCCCCTTCATCGCACTGTCCCGTCATCGCACTGTCCGTTAATCACACTGTCCCTTCATCACACTGTCCCTTCATCGCACTGTCCCTTCATCGCACTGTCCCTTCATCACACTGTCCCTTCATCGCACAGTCCCTTCATCGCACTGTCCCTTCATCACACTGTCCTTTCATTGCACTGTCCCTTCATCGCACTGTCCCTTCATCACACTGTCCCTTCATCGCACTGCCCCTTCATCGCACTGTCCCTTCATCGCACTGCCCCTTCATCACACTGTCCCTTCATCGCACAGTCCCTTCATCACACTGTCCCTTCATCGCATTGCCCCCCATCGCACTGTCCCTTCATCACACTGTCCCTTCATCGCCCTGACCCTTCATCGCACTGTCCCTTCATCGCCCTGTCCCTTCATCGCACTGCCCCTTCATCACACTGCCCCTTCATTGCACTCTCCCTTCGTCGCACTGTCCCGCCATCGCACTGCCCCCTCATCGCACTGTCCCTTCATCGCGATCTCCCTTCATCACACTGCCCCTTCATCACACTGCCCCTTCATCACCCTGTCCCTTCATCACACTGCCCCTTCATCGCCCTGTGCCTTCATCACACTGTCCCATCATCGGACTGTCCCTTCATTGCACTGTCCCTTCATCGCCCTGACCCTTCATCGCCCTGTCCCTTCATCGCCCAGTCCCTTAATCGCACTGCCCCTTCATCCCACTGCCCCTTCATCACACTGCCCCTTCATTGCACTGTCCCTTCATCACACTGCCCCTTCATCGCACTGCCCCTTCATCGCACTGCCCCTTCATCGCACTGTCCCTTCATCGCACTGCCCCTTCATCGCACTGCCCCTTCATCGCACTGCCCCTTCTTCGCACTGTCCCTTCATCGCACTGCCCCTTCATCGCACTGCCCCTTCATCGCACTGTCCCTTCATCGCACTGCGCCTTCATCGCAGTGTCCCTTCATCGCCCTGCGCCTTCATCGCACTGTCCCCCCATCGCAATGCCCCTTCATCACACTGTCCCTTTATCGCACTGTCCCGTCATTGCACTGTCCGTCCATCGCACTGTCCCATCATCGCACTCTCCCTTCATCGCACTGTCCCTTCATCGCCCCGTCCCTTAATCGCACTGCGCTTTCATCGCACTGCCCCCTCATCGCACTGTCCCTTCATCGCACTGCCCCTTCATCGTCCTGTCCCTTCATCGCCCCGTCCCTTAATCGCACTGCGCCTTCATCGCACTGCCCCTTCATCGCACTGTCCCTTCATCGCACTGCCCCTTCATCGCCCTGTCCCTTCATCACCCCGTCCCTTAATCGCACTGCGCCTTCATCGCACTGTCCCTTCATCGCACTGCCCTTTCATCCCACTGCCCCTTCATCGCCCTGTCCCTTCATCGCCCCGTCCCTTAATCGCACTGCGCCTTCATCGCACTGCCCCTTCATCACACTGCCCCTTCATCGCACTGCCCCTTCATCACACTGCCCCTTCATCACACTGCCCCTTCATCGCACTGCCCCTTCATCACACTGCCCCTTCATCGCACTGCCCCTTCATCACACTGCCCCTTCATCGCCCTGCCCCTTCATCGCACTGCCCCTTCATCACACTGCCCCTTCATCGCACTGTCCCTTCATCGCACTGCCCCTTCATCACACTGCCCCTTCATCGCACTGCCCCTTCATCGCACTGCCCCTTCATCGCCCTGCCCCTTCATCGCCCTGCCCCTTCATCGCACTGCCCCTTCATCACACTGTCCCTTCCTCGCACTGTCCCTTCATCACACTGCCCCTTCATCGCCCTGTCGCTTCATCACACTATCACTTCATCGCACTGTCCCTTCATCGCCCTGCCCCTTCATCGCACTGCCCCTTCATCACACTGTCCATTCATCGCACTGCCCCTTCATCACACTGCCCCTTCATCACACTGTCCATTCATCGCCCTGTCCCTTCATCACACTATCACTTCATCGCAGTGCCCCTTCATCGCACTGCCCCTTCATCACACTATCACTTCATGCAGTGCCCCTTCATCGCACTGTCCCTTCATCGCACTGTCCCTTCATCACACTGTCCCATCATCGCACTGTCCCTTCATCGCACTGTCCCTTCATCGCCCTGCCCCTGCATCACACTGCCCCTTCATCACACTTCCCCTTCATCACACTGCCCCTTCATCGCCCTGCCCCTTCATCCCACTGCCCCTTCATCGCACTGCCCCTTCATCCCACTGTCCCATCATCGCACTGCCCCTTCATCGTCTGTCTCATCATCGCACGGTACCATCATTGCACTGTCCCACCATCGCATGGTCCCTTCATTGTACTGTCCTTTCATCGCACTATCCTGTCATCGCACTGCCCCTTCATCGCACTGCCCCTTCATCGCACTGCCCCATCATCGCACGGTCCCTTCATCACACTGTCCCTCCATCGCACTATCCCGTCATCGCACTGCCCCTTCATCGTACTGCGCCTTCATCATCGCACGGTCCCATCATCGCACGGTCCCATCATCGCACTGTCCCTTCATCGCACTCTCCCTTCATCGCCCTGTCCCTTCATCGCCCTGTCCCGTCATCGCACTGCCCCTTCATCGTACTGCGCCTTCATCATCGCACGGTCCCATCATCGCACTGTCCCTTCATCACACTGTCCCTTCATCACACTGTCCCTTCATCACACTGTCCCTTCATCGCACTGTCCCTTCATCACACTGCCCCTTCATCACACTCTCCCTTCATCGCACTGTCCCTTCATCACACTGTCCCTTCATTGCACTGTCCCTTCATCACACTGTCCCTTCATCGCACTGTCCCTTCATCACACTGCCCCTTCATCACACTGTCCCTCCATCGCACTGTCCCGTCATCGCACTGCCCCTTCATCGTACTGCGCCTTCATCATCGCACGGTCCCATCATCGCACGGTCCCATCATCGCACTGTCCCTTCATCGCACTCTCCCTTCATCGCACTGTCCCTTCATCACACTGTCCCATCATCGGACTGTCCCGTCATCGCACTGTCCCTTCATAACACTGCCCCTTCATCGCCCTGTCCCTTCATCACACTGCCCCTTCATCACACTGCCCCTTCATAACCCTGTCCCTTCATCACACTGCCCCTTCATCGCCCTGTGCCTTCATCACACTGTCCCATCATCGGACTGTCCCTTCATCGCACTGTCCCTTCATCGCCCTGACCCTTCATCGCACTGTCCCTTCATCACACTGCCCCTTCATCGCACTGTCCCTTCATCGCACTGCCCCTTCATCGCACTGCCCCTTCATCGCACTCTCCCTTCGTCGCACTGTCCCGCCATCGCACTGCCCCCTCATCGCACTGTCTCTTCATCACACTGTCCCTTCATCGCACTGTCCCTTCATCACACTGCCCCTTCATCACACTGCCCCTTCATCGCACTGCCCCTTCATCACACTGCCCCTTCATCGCACTGCCCCTTCATCACACTGCCCCTTCATCGCCCTGCCCCTTCATCGCACTGCCCCTTCATCACACTGCCCCTTCATCGCACTGTCCCTTCTTCGCACTGCCCCTTCATCGCACTGCCCCTTCATCGCACTGCCCCTTCATCGCACTGTCCCGTCATCGCACTGTCCCTTCATCGCACTGCCCCTTCATCACACTGTCCCTTCATCGCACTGTCCCTTCATCACACTGTCCCTTCATCGCACAGTCCCTTCATCGCACTGCCCCTTCATCGCACTGTCCCTTCATCGCACTGTCCCTTCACCGCACAGTCCCTTCATCGCACTGCCCCCCATCGCACTGTCCCTTCATCGCACTGCCCCTTCATCACACTGTCCCTTCATCGCACTGTCCCTTCATCGCACTGTCCCTTCACCGCACAGTCCCTTCATCGCACTGCCCCTTCATCGCACTGCCCCTTCATCACACTGTCCCTTCATCGCACTGTCCCTTCATCGCACTGCCCCTTCATCGCAATGCCCCTTCATCGCACTGTCCCTTCATCGCCCTGTCCCTTCATCGCCCAGTCCCTTAATCGCACTGCCCCTTCATCCCACTGCCCCTTCATCACACTGCCCCTTCATCGCACTGTCCCTTCATCACACTGCCCCTTCATCGCACTGCCCCTTCATCGCAATGCCCCTTCATCGCACTGTCCCTTCATCGCACTGTCCCTTCATCACACTGCCCCCCATCGCACTGTCCCTTCATCACACTGTCCCTTCATCACACTGCCCCTTCATCGCACTGCCCCTTCATCGCAATGCCCCTTCATCGCACTGTCCCTTCATCGCACTGTCCCTTCATCACACTGCCCCTTCATCGCCCTGTCCCTTCATCGCACTGCCCCTTCATCACACTGTCCCTTCATCACACTGCCCCCCATCGCACTGTCCCTTCATCACACTGTCCCTTCATCACACTGCCCCTTCATCGCACTGCCCCATCATCGCACTGTCCCTTCATCACACTGTCCCTCCATCGCACTGTCCCGTCATCGCACTGCCCCTTCATCGTACTGCGCCTTCATCATCGCACGGTCCCATCATCGCACTGTCCCTTCATCGCACTGTCCCTTCATCACACTGTCCCTTCATCACACTGTCCTTTCATCACACTGTCCCTTCATCACACTGTCCCTTCATCGCACTGCCCCCCATCGCACTGTCCCTTCATCGCACTGTCCCTGCATCACACTGTCCCTTCATCGCACTGTCCCTTCATCACACTCTCCCTTCATCGCACTGTCCCTTCATCACACTGTCCCTTCATCACACTGTCCCTTCATCACACTCTCCCTTCATCGCACTGTCCCTTCATCACACTGTCCCTTCATCACACTGTCCCTTCATCACCCTGCCCCTTCATCACACAGTCCCTCCATCGCACTGTCCCGTCATCGCACTGCCCCTTCATCGTACTGCGCCTTCATCATCGTACGGTCCCATCATCGCACGGTCCCATCATCGCACTGTCCCTTCATCGCACTCTCCCTTCATCGCACTGTCCCTTCATCACACTGTCCCATCATCGGACTGTCCCGTCATCGCACTGTCCCTTCATCACACTGTCCCTTCATCACCCTGTCCCTTCATCACACTGCCCCTTCATCACACTGCCCCTTCATCACCCTGTCCCTTCATCACACTGCCCCTTCATCGCCCTGTGCCTTCATCACACTGTCCCATCATCGGACTGTCCCTTCATCGCACTGTCCCTTCATCGCCCTGACCCTTCATCGCACTGTCCCTTCATCGCCCTGTCCCTTCATCGCACTGCCCCTTCATCGCACTGCCCCTTCATCGCACTCTCCCTTCGTCGCACTGTCCTGCCATCGCACTGCCCCCTCATCGCACTGTCCCTTCAGCGCACTCTCCCTTCTTCGCACTGCCCCTTCATCGCACTGCCCCTTCATCGCACTGCCCCTTCATCGCACTGTCCCGTCATCGCACTGTCCCTTAATCACACTGTCCCTTCATCACACTGTCCCTTCATCGCACTGTCCCTTCATCGCACTGTCCCTTCATCACACTGTCCCTTCATCGCACAGTCCCTTCATCGCACTGCCCCTTCATCGCACTGCCCCTTCATCGCACTGCCCCTTCATCACACTGTCCCTTCATCGCACTGTCCCTTCATCGCACTGTCCCGTCACCGCACAGTCCCTTCATCGCACTGCCCCCCATCGCACTGCCCCTTCATCGCACTGCCCCTTCATCGCACTGCCCCTTCATCGCCCTGTCCCTTCATCGCCCAGTCCCTTAATCGCACTGCGCCTTCATCCCACTGCCCCTTCATCACACTGCCCCTTCATCGCACTGTCCCTTCATCACTCTGCCCCTTCATCGCACTGTCCCTTCATCGCACTGCCCCTTCATCGCACTGCCCCTTCATCGCACTGTCCTTTCATCGCACTGCCCCTTCATCGCACTGTCCCTTCATCACACTGCCCCTCCATCACACTGCCCCTTCATCGCACTGTCCCTTCATCGCCCTGTCCCTTCATCGCACTGCCCCTTCATCACACTGTCCCTTCATCGCCCTGTCTCATCTCGCATGGTCTCATCATCGCACTGTCCCTCCATCGCACTGCCCCTTCATCACACTGTCCCTTTATCGCACTGTCCCGTCATCGCACTGTCCGTCCATCGCACTGTCCCATCATCGCACTCTCCCTTCATCGCACTGTCCCTTCATCGCCCCGTCCCTTAATCACACTGCGCCTTCATCGCACTGCCCCTTCATCGCACTGTCCCTTCATCGCACTGCCCCTTCATCGTCCTGTCCCTTCATCGCCCCGTCCCTTAATCGCACTGCGCCTTCATCGCACTGCCCCTTCATCGCACTGTCCCTTCATTGCACTGCCCCTTCATCGCCCTGTCCCTTCATCGCCCCGTCCCTTAATCGCACTGCGCCTTCATCACACTGCCCCTCCATCGCCCTGTCCCTTCATCACACTATCACTTCATTGCAGTGCCCCTTCATCGCACTACCCCTTCATCACACTGCCCTTTCATCACACTGCCCCTTCATCACACTCTCCCTTCATCGCACTGCCCCTTCATCCTACTGCCCCTCCATCGCACTGTCCCTTCATCGCACTGTCCCTTCATCACACTGCCCCTTCATCGCCCTGTCCCTTCATCGCACTGTCCCTTCATCGCCCTGTCCCTTCATCGCACTGTCCCTTCATCGCACAGCCCCTTCATAGCCCTGTCCCTTCATCGAACTGTCTCATCATCGCATGGTCTCATCATCGCACTGTCCCGTTATCGCACTGCCCCTTCATCACACTGCCCCTTCATCGCACTGTCCCTTCATCGCACTGCCCCTTCATCGCACTGTCCCTTCATCGCACTGTCCCTTCATCACACTGCCCCTTCATCACACTGCCCCTTCATCACACTGTCCCTTCATCACACTGCCCCTTCATCACACTGTCCCTTCATCACACTGTCCCTTCATCACACTGCCCCTTCATCACACTGTCCCTTCATCACACTGCCCCTTCATCACACTGTCCCATCATCGCACTGCCCCTTCATCACACTGTCCCTTCATCACACTGTCCCATCATCACACTGTCCCTTCATCACACTGTCCCATCATCACACTGTCCCTTCATCACACTGTCCTTTCATCGCACTGCCCCTTCATCGCACTGCCCCTTCATCGCACTGTCCCTTCATCGCACTGCGCCTTCATCGCACTGTCCCTTCATCGCACTGCCCCTTCATCGCCCTGCCGCTTCATCGCACTGTCCCTACATCGCACTGCCCCTCCATCGCAATGCCCCTTCATCACACTGTCCCTTTATCGCACTGTCCCGTCATCGCACTGTCCGTCCATCGCACTGTCCCATCATCGCACTCTCCCTTCATCGCACTGTCCCTTCATCGCCCCGTCCCTTAATCGCACTGCGCCTTCATCGCACTGCCCCTTCATCGCACTGTCCCTTCATCGCACTGCCCCTTCATCGTCCTGTCCCTTCATCGCCCCGTCCCTTAATCGCACTGCGCCTTCATCGCACTGCCCCTTCATCGCACTGTCCCTTCATTGCACTGCCCCTTCATCGCCCTGTCCCTTCATCGCCCCGTCCCTTAATCGCACTGCGCCTTCATCACACTGCCCCTCCATCGCCCTGTCCCTTCATCACACTATCACTTCATTGCAGTGCCCCTTCATCGCACTACCCCTTCATCACACTGCCCTTTCATCACACTGCCCCTTCATCACACTCTCCCTTCATCGCACTGCCCCTTCATCCTACTGCCCCTCCATCGCACTGTCCCTTCATCGCACTGTCCCTTCATCACACTGCCCCTTCATCGCCCTGTCCCTTCATCGCACTGTCCCTTCATCGCCCTGTCCCTTCATCGCACTGTCCCTTCATCGCACAGCCCCTTCATAGCCCTGTCCCTTCATCGAACTGTCTCATCATCGCATGGTCTCATCATCGCACTGTCCCGTTATCGCACTGCCCCTTCATCACACTGCCCCTTCATCGCACTGTCCCTTCATCGCACTGCCCCTTCATCACACTGTCCCTTCATCGCACTGTCCCTTCATCGCACTGTCCCTTCATCACACTGCCCCTTCATCACACTGTCCCTTCATCACACTGCCCCTTCATCACACTGTCCCTTCATCACACTGTCCCTCCATCACACTGCCCCTTCATCACACTGTCCCTTCATCACACTGCCCCTTCATCACACTGTCCCATCATCGCACTGCCCCTTCATCACACTGTCCCTTCATCACACTGTCCCATCATCACACTGTCCCTTCATCACACTGTCCCATCATCGCACTGTCCCTTCATCACACTGTCCCTTCATCGCACTGTCCCATCACCGCACTGCCCCTTCATCACACTGTCCCATCATCACACTGCCCCTTCATCACACTGTCCCATCATCGCTCTGCCCCTTCATCACACTGTCCCTTCATCGCATTGTCCCTTCATCACACTGTCCCTTCATCACACTGTCCCATCATCGCACTGTCCCTTCATCGCACTGTCCCTTCATCACCCTGCCCCTTCATCGCACTGTCCCTTCATCACACTGTCCCTTCATCGCACTGTCCCTTCATCACACTGCCCCTTCATCTCACTGTCCCATCATCGCACTGTCCCATCATCGCACTGTCCCATCATCGCACTGTCCCTTCATCGCACTGCCCCTTCATCTCACTGTCCCATCATCGCACTGTCCCATCATCGCACTGTCCCTTCATCACACTGCCCCTTCATCTCACTGTCCCATCATCGCACTGTCCCATCATCGCACTGTCCCATCATCACACTGTCCCTTCATCACACTGTCCCATCATCGCACTGTCCCTTCATCGCACTGTCCCTTCATCACCCTGCCCCTTCATCGCACTGTCCCTTCATCACACTGTCCCTTCATCGCACTGTCCCTTCATCACACTGCCCCTTCATCTCACTGTCCCATCATCGCACTGTCCCATCATCGCACTCTCCCTTCATCGCACTGCCCCTTCATCACCCTGCCCCTTCATCACACTGTCTCATCATTGCACTGTCCCATCATCGCACTGCCCCTTCATCACACTGTCTCATCATCGCACTGTCCCATCATCGCACTGTCCCTTCATCACACTGCCCCTTCATCACACTGCCCCTTCATCGCACTGTCCCATCATCGCACTGTCCCTTCATCACACTGTCTCATCATCGCACTGTCCCATCATCGCACTGCCCCTTCATCACACTGTCTCATCATCGCACTGTCTCATCATCGCACTGTCCCATCATCGCACTGCCCCTTCATCACACTGTCTCATCATCGCACTGTCCCATCATCGCACTGTCCCATCATCGCACTGCCCCTTCATCACACTGCCCCTTCATCACACTGTCCCGTCATCGCACTGTCCCATCATCGCACTGCCCCTTCATCACACTGTCCCTTCATCACACTGTCCCTTCATCACACTGTCCCATCATCGCACTGTCCCATCATCGCACTGCCCCTTCATCACACTGTCCCATCATCGCACTGTCCCATCATCGCACTGTCCCTTCATCGCACTGTCCCATCATCGCACTGTCTCTTCATCACACTGTCCCATCATCACACTGTCCCTTCATCACACTGTCCCATCATCGCACTGTCCCATCATCGCACTGTCCCATCATAGCACTGTCCCTTCATCACACTGTGTCTTCATCACACTGTCCCATCATCGCACTGTCCCTTCATCGCACTGTCCCATCATCGCACTGTCTCTTCATCACACTGTCCCATCATCACACTGTCCCTTCATCACACTGTCCCATCATCGCACTGCCCCTTCATCACACTGTCCCATCATCGCACTGTCCCTTCATCGCACTGTCCCTTCATCACACTGCCCCTTCATCGCACTGTCCCTTCATCACACTGTCCCTTCATCACACTGTCCCATCATCGCACTGTCCCTTCATCACACATTTCCCATCATCACACTGTCCCTTCATCGCACTGCCCCTTCATCACACTGCCCCTTCATCGCACTGTCCCATCATCGCACTGTCCCTTCATCACACTGCCCCTTCATCACACTGTCCCATCATCACACTGTCTCATCATCGCACTGCCCCTTCATCACATTGTCCCATCATCGCACTGTCCCTTCATCGCACTGTCCCTTCATCAGACTGCCCCTTCATCACATTGTCCCATCATCACACTGCCCCTTCATCACATTGTCCCATCATCGCACTGTCCCTTCATCACACTGCCCCTTCATCACATTGTCCCATCATCGCACTGTCCCTTCATCGCACTGCCCCTTCATCGCACTGCCCCTTCATCGCACTGTCCCTTCATCGCACTGTCCCTTCATCACACTGTCCCTTCATCACACTGTCCCTTCATCGCACTCTCCCTTCATCGCACTGTCCCTTCATCACACTGTCCCTTCATCGCACTCTCCCTTCATCGCACTGTCCCTTCATCACATTGTCCCATCATCGCACTGTCCCTTCATCGCACTGTCCCTTCATCACACTGCCCCTTCATCACATTGTCCCATCATCACACTGCCCCTTCATCACATTGTCCCATCATCGCCCTGTCTCATCATCGCACTGTCCCTTCATCGCTCTGTCTCTTCCTCACACTGTCCCTTCATCGCCCTGTCCCTTCATCGCCCTGTTCCTTCATCGCACTTTCCCTTCATCACACTGTCCCTTCATCACACTGTCCCTTCATCGCACTGTCCCTTCATCGCATTGCCCCTTCATCGCACTGTCCCTTCATCGCCCTGTCCCTTCATCGCCCTGTCCCTTCATCACACTGTCCCTTCACCGCACTGTCCCTCCATCGCACTGTCCCTTCATCGCGCTGTCCCTTCATCGCACTGTCCCTTCATCGCACTGTCCCTTCATCGCCCTGTCTCATCATCACACGGTCTCTTCATCGCACTGTCCCTTCATCACACTGTCCCTTCATCACACTCTCCCTTCATCGCACTGCCCCTTCATCACACTGCCCCTTCATCTCACTGCCCCTTCATCGCACTGTCCCTTCATCAGACTGTCCCTTCATCACACTGCCCCTTCATCGCACTGTCCCTTCATCGCACTGCCCCTTCATCACACTGCCCCTTCATCGCACAGCCCCTTCAGCGCACTGTCCCTTCATCACACTGCCCCTTCATCACACTGTCCCTTCATCGCACTGTCCCTTCATCACGCTGTCCCTTCATCACACTCTCCCTTCATCGCACTGCCCCTTCATCACACTGCCCCTTCATCTCACTGCCCCTTCATCGCACTGTCCCTTCATCAGACTGTCCCTTCATCACACTGCCCCTTCATCGCACTGTCCCTTCATCGCACTGCCCCTTCATCACACTGCCCCTTCATCACACTCACCCTTCATCGCACTGCCCCTTCATCACACTGCCCCTTCATCACACTCACCCTTCATCGCACTGTCCCTTCATCACACTGCCCCTTCATCACACTGTCCCTTCATCACACTGCCCCTTCATCACACTGTCCCTTCATCACACTGCCCCTTCATCACACTGTCCCTTTTTCGCACTGCCCCTTCATCAGACTGTCCCTTCATCGCACTGTCCCTTCATCACACTGCCCCTTCATCACACTGCCCCTTCATCGCACTGTCCCTTCATCACACTGCCCCTTCATCACACTGTCCCTTCATCACACTGCCCCTTCATCACACTGTCCCTTCATCACACTGCCCCTTCATCACACTGTCCCTTTTTCACACTGCCCCTTCATCAGACTGTCCCTTCATCACACTGCCCCTTCATCACACTGTCCCTTCATCACACTGCCCCTTCATCACACTGTCCCTTTTTCGCACTGCCCCTTCATCAGACTGTCCCTTCATCACACTGCCCCTTCATCGCACTGTCCCTTCATCGCACTGCCCCTTCATCACACTGCCCCTTCATCACACTCACCCTTCATCGCACTGCCCCTTCATCACACTGCCCCTTCATCACACTCACCCTTCATCGCACTGTCCCTTCATCACACTGCCCCTTCATCGCACTGTCCCTTCATCGCACTGTCCCTTCATCACACTGTCCCTTCATCACATTCTCCCTTCATCACACTCTCCCTTCATCGCACTGCCCCTTCATCACACTGCCCCTTCATCACACTCACCCTTCATCGCACTGCCCCTTCATCACACTGCCCCTTCATCACACTCACCCTTCATCGCACTGTCCCTTCATCACACTGCCCCTTCATCACACTGTCCCTTCATCACACTGCCCCTTCATCACACTGTCCCTTTTTCGCACTGCCCCTTCATCGCACTGCCCCTTCATCACACTCTCCCTTCATCGCACTGTCCCTTCATCGCACTGCCCCTTCATCGCACTGTCCCTTCGTCACACTGTCCCTTTATCGCACTATCCCTTCATCGCACTGCCCCTTCATCGCACTGTCCCTTCATCACACTGCCCCTCCATCACACTGCCCCTTCATCGCACTGTCCCTTCATCGCCCTGTCCCTTCATCGCACTGCCCCTTCATCACACTGTCCCTTCATCGCCCTGTCTCATCTCGCATGGTCTCATCATCGCACTGTCCCTCCATCGCACTGCCCCTTCATCACACTGTCCCTTTATCGCACTGTCCCGTCATCGCACTGTCCGTCCATCGCACTGTCCCTTCATCGCACTGCCCCTTCATCGCACTGTCCCTTCATCACACTGTCTCATCATCACACTGCCCCTTCATCACACTGTCTCATCATCACACTGCCCCTTCATCGCACTGTCCCTTTATCACACTGTCCCTTCATCACACTCTCCCTTCATCGCACTGTCTCATCATCACACTGCCCCTTCATCGCACTGTCCCTTTATCACACTGTCCCTTCATCACACTCTCCCTTCATCGCACTGCCCCCCATCGCACTGTCCCTTCATCGCACTGTCCCTGCATCACACTGTCCCTTCATCGCACTGTCCCTTCATCGCCCTGTCCCTTCATCGCACTGCCCCTTCATCACACTGTCCCTTCATCGCCCTGTCTCATCTCGCATGGTCTCATCATCGCACTGTCCCTCCATCGCACTGCCCCTTCATCACACTGTCCCTTTATCGCAATGTCCCGTCATCGCACTGTCCGTCCATCGCACTGTCCCTTCATCGCACTGCCCCTTCATCACACTGTCTCATCATCACACTGCCCCTTCATCGCACTGTCCCTTTATCACACTGTCCCTTCATCGCACTGTCTCATCATCCCACGGTCCCATCATCGCCCTGTCCCTTCATCGTACTGTCCCTTCATCGCACTGCCCCTCCATCACACTGTCCCTTCATCACACTGTCCCTTCATCGCACTGTCCTTTCATCGCACTGCCCCTTCATCACACTGTCCCTTCATCGCACTGTCCCTTCATCGCCCTGTCCCTTCATCGCCCTGTCCCTTCATCGCCCTGTCCCATCATCGCACTGCCCCTTCATCACACTGCCCCTTCATCACACTGTCCCTTCATCGCCCTGTCCCTTCATCGCACTGTCCCTTCATCACACTGCCCCTTCATCGCACTGCCCCTTCATCGCACTGTCCCTTCATCGCACTGTCCCTTCATCGCACTGCCCCTTCATCGCCCTGTCCTTTCATCACACTGTCCCTTCATCGCACTGTCCCTTCATCGCACTGTCCCTTCATCGCACTGTCCCTTCATCGCACTGCCCCTTCATCGCCCTGTCCTTTCATCACACTGTCCCTTCATCACACTGTCCCTTCATCACACTGCCCCTTCATCACACTGTCCCTTCATCGCACTGCCCCTTCATCACACTGTCCCTTCATCGCACTGTCCCTTTATCGCCCTGTCCCTTCATCGCCCTGTCCCTTCATCACACTGTCCCATCATCGCACTGCCCCTTCATCACACTGCCCCTTCATCACACTGTCCCTTCATCGCCCTGTCCCTTCATCGCACTGTCCCTTCATCACACTGCCCCTTCATCGCACTGCCCCTTCATCGCACTGTCCCTTCATCGCACTGTCCCTTCATCGCACTGCCCCTTCATCGCCCTGTCCTTTCATCACACTGTCCCTTCATCGCACTGTCCCTTCATCGCACTGTCCCTTCATCGCACTGTCCCTTCATCGCACTGCCCCTTCATCGCCCTGTCCTTTCATCACACTGTCCCTTCATCACACTGTCCCTTCATCACACTGCCCCTTCATCACACTGCCCCTTCATTGCACTGTCCCTTCATCGCACTGCCCCCCATCGCACTGTCCCTTCATCACACTGCCCCTTCATCACACTGCCCCTTCATCACACTGCCCCTTCATCGCACTGCCCCTTCATCGCCCTGTCCTTTCATCACACTGTCCCTTCATCACACTGTCCCTTCATCACACTGTCCCTTCATCACACTGCCCCTTCATCACACTGCCCCTTCATCGCACTGTCCCTTCATCACACTGCCCCTCCATCACACTGTCCCTTCATCACACTGTCCCTTCATCGCATTGCCCCCTCATCACACTGTCCTTGGTGCACACTGTGCTTTCGTATCATTGTGCCAGCCGTTGTCCCCGGCCTGGGGAAAGGGATAAATCGGTCCCCTTCATCCAGTTGAGGCCCTCAGTTTCCCTGACTCTCAATCTTCATTCAATCTCCAGAGGATGGGTAATGGGGGGGTGGGGGCAGGGGGGCAGGACCTGTATCGTGTTTGCCTCCTTGCTGGGCAGGCTGAGGCAATACCTCCTCTCGGGGGCTCCTTTGGGCCAAGGAGAAGTGCCCACCCACTCCACCATCCCTAACTTTGGGACCTCTACCCTGCTCCCACCCTCTGCCAGCCCCCCCATCCTCTCTCACATCTCCTGCCCATTCTCGGGCTGTGCCCCAGACCGCCTCCTTCTGTGAAAACACCAGGCCTGCCTCCAGTTCCGGGCTCCCCAACTCTTCTCTCCTTCCCCCTCCCCCCCCACCCCTTCCCCACCGCCCCCACTCTCCTGTCAGACACTGCCACTGTAGTTCCAGACACAGCCACATCACTGGCGTGGCGCTGTCCAGCCGGGTACTGGGTTCCCTCTACACTTTTAAGGCCGAAAGGAAAGCTCTCTCTACTCTTGTTCTGTTTGGAAAACACAGCAGGTTCAAACAGTCCCCAGTGGGGGCACCATCACAAAAGAAATGGCACAACCAACTGTTAGGTGGAAAATTGAGAAAAGCTAGATGGAGACTTATTAAACAGAAACACGGTCTCTCCGTGATGATAATTCATCACAGGCCCCCGCAGTACCCACCGTCCTCAGATAGCCAGGGACGTAAAGCAGGAGCTGCCTCCCCCTCTGATCCTGTTAAGGTCAAACCCAGCAGGGAGGGGTGGAGGGAGAGGGAAAGGGAGGGGTATGTCAGGGGGGTGGGGGCTGGCCACTTTAGCCACTGACCTGCCGAATTAGAAGCTGCCACACTCCCCACCCACTGACCGTTTGTGGCCATTGCCGTTTGTCTCCCTCTGTGCAGGCCCCGGGAGGAGATTCCCCAGCCGTCTGTGCTCTCAGCAAGGCTCTGCCCTGGCCTGTTTAAAGGGCCCATCCAGTACTGGGTGTGGAAGGAGATGAAGGACAACATCGGGCCAGGTAAACACAACAACAGGACCTGCACACACACACACACACACACACACATATATATATATACACACAGATACACACACACACACATATATACACACAGATACACATACAGATACACATAGACACAAACACACACACAGATACACACAGACACACACACACACACACACACACACATATATATATATACACACAGATACACACAGACACACATATATACACACAGATACACATACAGATACACATAGACACAAACACACACACAGATACACACAGACACACACACAGACACACACACACACACACACACATATATACACACAGATACACACACACACACATATATACACACAGATACACATACAGATACACATAGACACAAACACACACACAGATACACACAGACACACACACAGACACACACACACACACATATATACACACAGATACACACACAGATACACACAGACACACACACAGACACACACACACACACACACAGATACACACACACACACACACAGATACACATAGACACACACACACACACATATATACACATATATACACACACAGATACACACACACACATATATACACACAGATACACACACACACACACACATATATATACACACAGATACACACACACACACATATATACACACAGATACACATAGACACACACACACACATATATACACACAGATACACACACAGATACACATAGACACAAACACACACACAGATACACACAGACACACACACACACAGATATACACACAGATACACATAGACACAAACACACACACAGATACACATAGACACACACACACAGACACATAGACACACACTCACACACACACACACATAGACACATAGACACACACTCACACACACACACACAGACACACACTCACACACAGATATACACACACAGATACACACACACACATAGACACACACACACAGACACACACACACATAGACACACACAGACACATAGACACACACACACATAGACACACACTCACACACACACAGGCACATAGACACACACTCACACACACACAGAGACACATAGACACACGCACACATAGACACATAGACACGCACTTACACACACACACAGATACACATAGACACACACACACACATAGACACACACTCACACACACACACACACACAGATACACATAGACACACACTCACACACACACACACACACAGATACACATAGACACACACTCACACACACACACACATACACATAGACACATAGACACACACTCACACACACACAGATACACATAGACACACACACATAGACATATAGACACACACTCACTCACACACATATAAACACACACACACATACACATAGACACACACACACATAGACACACACTCACTCACACCCATATAAACACACACACACACACAGATACACATAGACACACACACACATAGACACACATACATATATACACATAGACACACACACACACATATATACACAGAGACACACACACACACAAATACACATAGACACACACACATATACACATAGACACACACACATATACACATAGAGACACACACGTACACATAGACACACACTCACTCACACACATATAAACACACACATACACATAGACACACTCACATATACACACACACATATACACACATAGACACACACACACATAGACACATACACACTCACATATACACATAGACACACACACATATAGACACATAGAAACACACTCACACACAAATACACATAGACACACACATATGCACATAGAGACACACACACGTACACATAGACACACACTTACTCACACACATATAAACACACACATACACATATATACACATAGACACACACTCACACACACATGTACACACACCTACATATACACATAGACACACACACACACACATAGACACACACACTCACATATACACATAGACACACACACACATAGACACATAGACGCACACTCACTCACACACATATAAACACACACATACATATAGACACACACACATACACACACACAAATACACATAGACACACTCACACAAATACACATAGACACACACATATGCACATAGACACACACACACACACACACAAATACACATAGACACACACACACACACAAATACACATAGAGACACACACATATACACATAGACACACACTCACTCACACACATATAAACACACACATACACATATACACACACACATATATACACGTAGACACACACACACAAATACACATAGACACACACTCACACACACAAATACACATAGACACACACATATGCACATAGACACACACACACATACACATAGACACACTCACTCACACACATATAAACACACACATACACATAGACACACACTCACACACACATATACACACACTCACATATACACATAAACACACACACACATAGACACACACACAGACACACACACACATAGACACATAGAAACACACTCACACACAAATACACATAGACACATACACACACACATATACACATAGACACACACTCTCACACATATACACACAGACACATATATACATAGACACACACTCACACACACATTTACACATAGACACACACACACATATACACATAGACACTCACACACAGATACACACTCACACTCACACACTCACACACACATATACACATAGACACACGCTCACACTCACATACACATATACACAGACACACAGACACTCACGCACACATATACACATAGACACACAACCACTCACACAAGCATATACACATAGAAACACACACTCACACACACATATAGACACATATATATATACACACATATACACATAGAAAGACACACACACATATACACATAGACACACACACACTCACATATACACATAGACACACACACATATACACATAGAAACACACACAAATACGCATAGAAACATACTCACTCACACACACATATACACATAGGCACACACACACATATACACACACATATACACAGACACACACACACATACACACACACATATACACAGACACACATAGAAATACACACACATATACATATAGACACACACACTTACACACATACACACATAGACACACACTCACACTCACATATACACATAGACACACACTCACACTCACATACACATATACACATAGACACACATATATACAGAGAAACACACACAAATACACGTAGACACACAAACACACATGTACACAGACACACACTCACACACACATATACACATGGACACACACGGACACACAAATACACATAGAAACATACACACATATACGCATAGACACACACACAAATACACATAGACACACACACACAATTACACATAGAAACACACACATATACACATAGACACACACTCACACTCAGAAACATACACACTCACACACACCCATATACACATAGACACACACATACTCACACACCCATATAGACATAGACACACTCACACACACATAGACTCACACACATATACACATAGACACATACACACACCAATAGAAACACACACACACATACACACTTCGAAATGCACACTCACACACACATATACAGATCGACACACACTCACACACACATATACACATAGACACACACACACACTCACACACATATGCACAGATACACACACACTCACACACATATACACATAGACACACACTCACACTCAGAAACATACACACTCACGCACACCCTTATATACATAGACACACACACACACCCATATAGACATAGACACACTCACACACACACATATACACATAGACACACACACACATATACACATAGACACACACACATATACACACACACACATATACACATCGACACACACACACACATATACACATAAACACACACACATACACGTATACACATAGAGACACACACACGTACACATTGAAGCACATACACTCACATACACACATACTCATAGACAAACACACATACATACACACGTAGAAACACACACACTCACACACACACATATACACAGACACACACACATATACACATAGACACACACACACATACACATAGACACACACACACTCACACATAGACACACACACATACAAATAGACACACAATCACGCACACACATAGACACACACACACATGCACATAAACACATAGACACACACTCACACACAGACACACACTGACACACACCCACACACAGACACACACACAGATACACACAGACACACGCAAAGACACATGCACAGACATGCACAGACACATGCACATACACACACACAGACCCATACAGACACACACACACAGACCCATACAGACACACACACAGACACACACTCACACACAGACACACCCCCCACACACAGACTCACACACTCCAGACTCTCACACACACACACCCACACTCACACTCACACACGTACACAGACACAGACACTCACATCCACACACACACTCCAGACACTCACATCCACACACAGACACACACACACATCCACACACACCTCAGACACACACACACCCAAACACACACTCACACTCACACATACATACATACACACCCACACACATACACACCTACACACACACCCACCTACACACATACCCACACACATATATGCACACATAGCACACACACACACACCCACAGACACACCAACCACACACACACTCACACAACCACACACATATACACACACACACCCACTCCCACCCACAAATACACATACACACTCACATCCACACAGACACACACCCACACACCCAGCCACATCCACACACCCAGACACACATTCACACACAGTCACTCCACACACCCACACTCACACACCCACACAGACACACACTCACACAGACCCACACAGACACACACTCACACACACACACCCACACACTCACTCACACACACAGACACACACTTGCACACACCCTCACACTCGCACACACCCACACACACACAGATACACACACACTCGCACACACCCTCACACTCACACAGAGACACACACACTCACATTCACACACACACTCACACGCATACAGAGACACATACACTCACACACAGATACACACGCACACTCAGAGACACACACACACATACACACCTACACAGACACACACACAGACCCATACACAGACACACACTCACACAGACACACTCCACACACACACAGACTCACACACTCCAGACACTCACACACACACACCCACCAGACACACACACATTCCAGACACTCACACACACACACCCAAACACACACTCACACTCACACACACACACACACCTACACAGACACACACACAGACCCATACACAGACACACACTCACACAGACACACTCCACACACACACAGACTCACACACTCCAGACACTCACACACACACACCCACACTCACACATGCACTAAGACACAGACACTCACATCCACACACACTCCAGACACTCACACCCACACACACTGACACACACACACATCCACACACTTCAGACACTCACACACACACCCAAACACACACTCACACAAATACATACACACCCACACATGCGTACACATCCACACACACACCCACCCACACATATGCACACATAGCACACACACCCACCCACACCCACAGACATACCCACCACATACACACTCACATATCCACACACACACACACACACGTGTACACACATACAAATACATACACACACACGCACACCCACACCCCCACACAGACACACACACACACCCACACACCCAGCCACATCCACACAACCAAACACACACACATCCACACACACAGACATATATTCACACACACACTCGCCCCACAGACTGTCACACACACCCACACACCCCACACCCAGCCACATCCATACACACATCCACATGCACAGACACACACTCACACACACACTCGCCCCACAGACACTCACACACATCCACACACTCGCGCCACAGATTCACACACACACCCACACACAATCCACAGACTCACGCACACCCACACACTCGCTTCACAGACCCTCACACACCCACTCACTCACACCCCCACACACTCACACATACACACACTCGCCCTACAGACTCTCACACACACACACACACACCCATACCCCCACACACACCAACACCGACACACACACACTCTCACACACCCACACACTCACACACACTCGCGCACACCCTCGCACACACACCAAGACACACACACAGACACACACTCGCACACATAGAGACACACACACTCACACGCACACTCATATACGCACACTCATACACGCACACTCACACTCACAGAGACACACAGACACACACACTCATACACACAGACACACAGACACACGCACACACACAGACACACATTTACACACACACTCGCCCCACAGACTCTCAGACACACACACGCACACACTCGTGCCACAGATTCACTCACACACCCACACACAATCGCCCCACAGACTCACTCACACACCCACACACAATCACCCCACAGATTCACTCACACTCACACTCACTCCACAGACTCTCATACACACATACCCACACTCTCACACACGCACAGACACACACACACCCACACCCACACAGATACACACTCACACACACATTCACACACACAGAGACACACACACACACACAGACACACACGCACACCCGTACATGCACACACTCACTCACAGAGACACACACAGACATACACACAGACATGCACACACACAGACACACTGTCTCTCTGACACACACACACTCAGGCACA